>NC_056731.1:1648209373-1648399373 GCF_019279795.1 Protopterus annectens | reverse complement strand
ATTTTTGCTGTTTGTGACTAAGTCCAGCTCTATCCCACTTCCACTCCAAATACCACATTCAGAAGAATCCTGCCACAATGGACCGGCAGTTTCCTATCACTTCTCCTGCCAGCTTGATTGATATGGGCATCTTGAGGCAATGTAGCAGTTACTTTGTGTATACTGACAACCATTTATTCCTAGAAGAAAACTAGCACCATATGTGAGAGATGCAAATACACTGTGGAATTGGACTCAATTCTCTCACGTAAAAACAAATTAGACATCTAGCAGGTTGTCACCACACATGCTTTACCTCTCACGGAAATCTCACCTTTCACACAAAATAAAATCATGACTCATAAATCTACATACACAGAGGTACTTACTAAAAGCCTCCAAAAGAACAGAGACCTCCCAAATGCACTCCACCCACACTCACCACTAAGCACAAAGAAACCACTACACATATCAACACACACACACATCTGTGTCTCAGCAAATAAGGCCCTAAGGCAAAACACATCAAATGTCTTGGTCACAGGCGACTCCTTAGTGAGACACACAGATGTCTCCCTCATCAGACTGGATAAGGAGAAGGTCACGGTCAGGTGCCTGCCAGGTGTCAGTGTCCGACAAATCACACCTGCACTCAAGTCACTCAACAAGTACCGTTATGACTCTTTCATAGTCCATGTTGGATTGAATGACTTGAAGTACCTCTCTGGACTATATGAAGAGAGACATGATGGAACTCCTTGATTGTGTGTCCCAAACAGGTATGTGTCTAGCCCCAGGCAGTATCCTACTCTCACCCAGGATGATGCCACAATATGAACAAAAAAATGACTGACTTCAATAATTGGCTCAGCTTCTGGTGTCAGTCCAGGGGATCCAGTATTTCTCAGCCTTGGAGGATATGGTACACAGATCTCTCTGCTTTGCTAGAGATGGTCTGTAGCTGTCCCCCTAGGCTTTTGGATACTGTCAAAGGCACTTACCTCCCCCCCTAGTGCCTTTTTTAGGCAATGACAAAGCAATACATTTTCCAATGTAACAAAATCTATTCAAGACAAACTCAGGGTCGTGCTGCTTAATGTTAGGAGTTTAAACATGAAACTGTACTCCTTGGAAGCACTCCTCACCTAGGAGAATACTGACATCTTTGCAGTAACAGAGACATAGTTCAAGACCTATGACAGCAGGTTTAGCTTCATATTGTCGAACGGACAATATCGATTTCACATTTGGGTGAACCAAATGCACGAAATTCAAACTTCGACATTCTCAGAAGTTCGAAAGTCAGCAAATCGAACAGCTGATTCTCTGATTTTCGAACTAAAATGTCAAAGACACATCGTAATGCAGGGGAGCAAGTCCCCTTGCACCCCCCACTTTAATATACCAACTCTGAGATCGCACTACAGTGGGGAATGGGATCATTTCCTGATCCCCGCTATAGTTCAAGCCGCGCCCACAATATCGAATCTACAATGAGCGAATGCCAATGTGCATTTGCCCATTGCACATTCGGATAATTTTTTGTCGAGGTTTTGCAACTTTGCAAACCTCCTTTCGCACAAAGTGGAGTCACACGAGTGCATAACACACTTATGAAGGTAAACCATGACAGCACCCTGGCTGTGTAGGGCTACAGCACCTTTCCACATGTTCAGACTTAAAATAAGTGTGAAAGAACCAAAGGCGGAGGTGTATCCATCTTCATTAAAACTAAATACACTTCGAGACTGGTCAAACAGCATGACTCTCTCAAACTACTCCACATGCAATCAAATTCTGGGAAAGTACAATAGCACATCATTGCTAGCTACAGATCCCCTGCCATGCCATGAACCAGGATAAGCACACTGCCTACCTCAATTTACTGGAATCCCTCTCCATACAACCCTACACCTTAGTCATGGGAGATTTCAACTATCCTTCCATAGACTGGGAGACATACACAAGCACAAACATGCTCGCCCAGAGGTTCCTGGACTTTGTTAACACAAATGCTCTGAAACAGACAGTCTGCACCCTCACTAGGGGCCATAATGTTCTGGACATAGTACTCACCAACACAGGGGGTCACTGTACCTCCCCATCTGTAATGTCCTCTCTGGTTAGGTCAGACCATAAATCAGTCTCGTTTGAAGTAACTACTGGAAACAACACCCTCACAGGAACAAAAAGTAAATAAAAAAAAAAAGTCACCAAAACTAACTACAGCATACTAAGTTATGGTATAAAAAGCTTCATACCACCCAAAATCGCAGATACCAATGATCACTATGAAGGCATGTATGCAAATGCCCTGAACAAACACTTAAGCGACTGCATAAACTCTGCTCTACCTGACCAGATCAAAACCAGGTCTTCCTGTACAAACAAGCCACCACGGTGGACTGCCAAGTATAACCAGATTATATAACAATAGAAAGAAACTGTTATCCAAAAGCAAGAGAATATTACTCTGAAGAGTACGAATTCCCTCCTAAGCCTAAACAGGAAAATCAGAAATCTTGTAAAGTCTTTTAAAGCAAATTTTGAAACTAAAGTCGCACCACTAGCCAAGGATAATCATAAGGCATTCTTTAACTACATCTGAAGTCTAAAAGGGTATTTGCAGCTATGTGCTGAACTGTTTGCAGACGGGATCACTGATATTTCACCGGAAGATATTGCCAACCTGAGCGCAAACTTCACCCCCCCATCCCTACTTACCATATCCTAAAGCATACCTGACACCAGTCCTCTGCTTAGTATCTCTAGAGAACAGGTCATCTCTACATTCATCAAGGCCAAAAACATGGCCTCAGTGGGACCAGATAATACCCCAGTTTGCTTACTAAACAATCTAAAACAAGACCTAGTGGACCCACTTGGCGTTCTCTTTAATCATAGCTTGAAAACTGGCTATGTTCCTGCAGAACGGAGAACAGCAATAGTAATCCCCCTACATAAAGGGGGGCCATCAACTGACCCTGGGAACTAGAGACCCACAAGTCTAACCAGCATCATCTGCAAGGCCATGGAAAGAATTATCATGGACCTTATCAACAAGGACATAGGCAACCTCGAAATGCTGGACCCAACCCGGTCTGGCTTCATTAAGGGTAGATCATGCTTATTAAACCTGATAGACTTCTTTGAGAATGTCACCAAAGCCATGGATGAAGGTAAGACAATGCACACACCCTATCTCAACATTACCAAGGCTTTTGACATAATTCCCCACTCTGGCATCAGTGAGAAACTCTTCCAGACAGGGATTACCCCTTACATTACTAGATAGGTAGCCAATTGGTTCACTGACAAAACGCACACTGTCAAAATTGATGAGTGTACCTCCACCAGTAGACCCATCACCAGTGGAGTACCAAGGGGTCTGTGCTTGGTCCCTTACTGTTTGTCATCTATTTCTCAGAAGTCAAGGCCAAAGTAGATGGCCTTTGGCTCACCAAGTGCACTGATGATTGCAAACTGGGAGCAATTATTAAGTTTCCCAACAATGTCAACATACTACAGGAAGGGCTAACAAAAACAAATGACTGGTGCCAAAGCCATGGTCTAAAACTAAATGAAAAAATGCATTATTATTCCCTTTGGCAAAATGGAATTCCCTACACATTACAATACTGACAGCACCCTCCCTGAGTTCCAACCCAGTGCTGCGAGACTTGGGAACACTGGCTGACAGCAATCTGAACTTTGACTACCAGGTCTCCACAATGGTAAGTAAAGCCTTCTATGTAGCGCACCTCATAAGTAATGGCATAGCATACAGGTCAAGGGATGTTACAACTACATTGTACTCAACCCTCATCAGACCACTAATAGAATATAATGCACCTTTTTGCATGTACCTCACCAGACACCTGGAGCAACTGGAGGGACCTCAGAGGTTTCACTAAGAAAACACAGGGACTCCAAACCATGACCTACGTGGACAGGTTGAAAGCCCTGTCACTTCACTCTGTATCTTACAGGCTGCTGACAGGTGACTTCTGCCTGACCTATAGGACAATCTCAAACCCTGCCCTAACAGAAATGCTGCACAGCTATAAGTCAAATTGTTCAAGAGTCACTCACTCTAGGGATATCAGCCTAGCTTGTGACATTAACAGATCATGGTGAAGAGACAGACACAGTTCCCAGAGACTGATGCTTCTCTGGAATAGACTCCATGTTCATGTAAAACAGAGTTCCTCACTGACCCTATTCAACCTAGATAACTGGATGGGAGACCACAAATTCGCCCCTGAGGTGGCACCCATGTTCTTCATGGACAGGGCTAGCCAGTGTTGATAACAGACCCACTCTGTTCATAAATTCATTCTGCAAACTCCCCAAAAAAGAACAAATGGGAATACTTCGATAAACATGGCTAGGCTTGTAAAGGCTCTAGGGCCACCAGCCTAGTAAGCTCCTGTGAACCTATAAGATCCAATGGTACATAATCCCTGTTTGGGCCCTGGTTATTAGAGTGCCACCAAGTAAAAAAATCTATACCATTTATTAATAGAGAATTTCCTTGTAGCAGATTTTCTTAATGTCTCTAGTACCTTCTGCATGCCCTCTGAAACAATATGCCTAAAAAACATAAAAATGAACCATTTAGGCAGTGAGTTGCAGTTGCTTCAGAGTGGGGTGTATCAGGCTCCCCATATCTTGTGTAAGTGGATCCAAATATGTTGAAGCTTGAGGTAATTGTCATTGGACAATTTCATAAGAATGGAGAACTACTGCTGCCTGGGCCACAAGCGAGTCACCAGAATGATTTCTGGAGATTTGAGGTTGTGGTCCAATTAAGTTTACACTGAAGGTGGCAAAGGTACTACTCTGCTTGACAAGCAGTGGAAGTTTGTTCCAGAGGTAAGGGGAACAACTGAATATGAATTTATTACGCCAAGGTGTTTTATAGATAAAGGCTTACTTCCTCTGACAGAGTATTTGAAGCACCTTTAGTCATGCAAATAAAAAGAATGTCAAATAGGGTCGGATCTTTCAAGGCTCGAAAGGCTAGACACAGATCTCCACCTACGAGTCTGTAAGAGACTGAGAACAGATTATGGGCTGCCATTATCTCCTTTTTAGTTATGAATTTATGTGGTCTCTTGTATTGTGTGATATGTTTAGACAAACACATGACAAAAAGCACATTACATTCAATAATGGGTGTGATAAAATAAAAGGGGAACTAAGACTTTTTGGAGCTAGTGGAGATACTTTTAGAAAAAAGACGGGCCTGATGAAAGGCTTTTCATACTATGGAGACATGATGGTCAAATGATACGGAATTATAAACAAGAGTGCCTAGATCTCTTACAACAGAGTCTGATTGGAGGGTTAAATCTCCTATATAGTAAACAAAACTGTTTTGTTTGCCAAAATGAACTATACTACATTTTTTTATATTTAATATGAAGCCACTGTCCATGTTAAGTTTAACACATGATGGAGCAACTGTGAGTCAGATGAAGATTGAATAACACCCAATTTACAGTTTTCTGCAAATTTAGTTAACCACTGGACAAAACTGCTACCTTGAAGGTCTGAGAAATATATGCCATATAAGACAGGGCCCAAAATGAGCCTTGTAGTACACCACTGGAAACGTTTTTTTACTTTCAGAAGTGATGCCTGCGACTCTAAACACATGGGTTTGGTCAGACAACAAGTTACTTATCTATTGCACAATATAAGGATTTATATTCAAATGTACAAGTCTATCAATAATGCCTATGGGGAAAAGTATCAAAGGCCTTGTCCAGCCTTAGATATGATATATGCATAAGCACTATTCACTGCTTCTGTTACTTTTTCAAAGAGCTGAATGAGGCTAAAGAGACAAGACGTTCCTTTGACAAAGTCAAATTAGTGAGTGTCTAGGGTTACAAGATTTTCAACATCCAGCTTAATGAACTTCGAAATTATGCACTCCATAGCTTTACATAGGATTCTAGTGAGACTACTGGATTTATACAGTTACAAGGGACTGTGGTTGGTTGGACCATTCTTGTATATTGGCATTACAATGGTTGTTTTCTAGGCTTCAAGAATGTAACTAATAAGAGAAGCTTAGATGAAAGAGGATAAGTAGGGGTACAGAAAGGCCATATTTGGCAGCAATAATCAGGCAACCTGGTATGTTATTGGGGTCCATGGCTGAAATATTCTTAGTTTTTGAGAAGTCTGAGAGAATTTGTCCCATAACAATTAAAGGGGATGGCTTGGATTGCGGAACATGTGGAATAGCTATAACTGTGGGTTGAATAAAATTTCCATTAACTTGGTTAGCCAGGACATTAGCTGCATCCCTTGCGTTAGAGAGTGCAGTACCATTATGGACCGGTTCCAAACATTGTTGGGTATTAGTTCTTAACTTCCTGAAATAGTTAAAGATTGATTTGAGTTACTGTTGGTTTAAGCAGCTATTTTAAGTTCATGCTCAGTTTTGAGCTTTCTAGTAGTTCCTTAAGCTCTTTGTTAGTTTGCCTAAGTGTTCTCTTAAGGTAGGTACAATGACACATCTCATAAGCATTTAGCAGTTTCTTTCTTCCACTACCAGGAGTTTGCTTTTAAATTTCCCATTAAATCCAGGAAGATCCCTCTTTAAGAGTCTGTCCTAGTCCTACTGCTCATCTGCCACTAAATTTTAGTCTGACAGAATATGGAAAGTCTGTACAGTTGTAAAGTGCTTTACAGCAACCCACTAAAGCCACTGCAGCTAGACTACACAGAGGTTAAGTCCTGGTGCCCCCTGTTTATGAATCACATCACTGTAGTACTGTCTATAATTCACCACAGAAGTCCCAGGGACCACAGACAATTTAGAGATTCTATAGCATGGGTCATAACTAACATCTCTGTTATGTTTATGTGCTTTGGTCTATCTATTTTATTCCAAAGACCCAGCACTTTTACCCTAATAAACACAACACCCAAAGCAAAAGCTGATGAGTCTGTTGTAAAAGACTGAGCAAGAGTTGTGAGAAAGACATAGATTCAGGTAAATATGTTCTCTCCAATGAAGTTCTTTCTTCACAAAAAAACAGGACTGGAATTTGAAATTACAGAGGATGAGAATGTTGGGATCACACAGTTTTTAAAAAAAGCATTGGACTTTTCTCATGTGTGACTTGGTGAGATGAATCATGAGAATCATGGATGCCATGAACCTTATAATCAAGAGATATTCTCTGGCTGAAGTATGAGACTGATGGGAGAAACTCAAAAACTTTTCCATAAACAAGTCTACTCTCTCCTAAATTAGGAATGAAGATTTTATACTGCGGTGGTGGTGCTGCGGTAGCATTGTCGCCTCACAGTTAGACGTTGCCTGTTCGATTCTCAGTTAGAGCGTCTTCTGTGTGGAGACATGCATGAATGGGAGTTCCTTTGGTGAAGGTTGTGCGTTAGGCCCAGCAAGCCAGCACATAAAAATCTACTGCCAATCATTAGCGGACCGTAATTCCACTGTGGCGACCCCTAACCGGGAAAAGCCGAAAGACACAAACAAATCCTGGAAAAAATATCTTACGAGAAGGAATTAATAAGGATTTTTGAGAGTTGATCTGAAACTCTAGATTGAAAAGGAGATTTATAACACATATAAGGGACACTTGACACTTGGAAAGGTAGGCAAGTCATCTAAATGAGGAAATATGTAAATGCCGTGAAGTCTGCAATGTGCCATCACTAAAGGTAAACACTTTGTAAACGGGCCTTGGAGTTACAGATAACTCAATGGGTAATGTAAAGAACTAATAAAGTGACATGCAGAAAAAATCCTAGGAAACCACTGAGCCCCGTGGCAATGTGAATGTAATAAGCATCTTTCAAGTCTAGAGTCACCTAAAAACTCAGAAGAGGAATGACAGGAAATAAAACAAACTTTATAAAATCAACATCTTGAACTTTGGTACTTTCACAAACAATTGTAGAAAAGAGAGGTTGAGAACTGCTTTCCAACAAACATCTGTCTTTGGAACTTGAAACATTCTTGAATGAAATCCTTTTCCCATCTGATTTTGGGGCACAGGTTCTATGACCCCCACAGAAAGCATATGATTTAAAAAGAGAGAACACAGTTTTGTCATGTTCAGAAAATGAGGAGGAATATACAAAAGGGAGATACGTTCTCCCAATTCAATCTGTAACCCTTCTGAAATCTCCCAACACCCACTTGTCTGAAACAATATACTACCAGTTTCTGGGACAGATTTGAAGAATTGGTGTGTGTGTTATTGTGGGGGGGGGTGCTGATACAGTCATTCTGAACTGCAAGCCTATCACTTTTTCTGGAAAGGATCCTTGATTTTTATTAGATCCCTACTGGCACTTTTTCTTAGAGCCCTGATTTTATCAGAAGTTTATTGGGATTGCTTATTTTGCTATTTGAAAAGGGAAACAGGGGTTTTAGTAGACTGAGGAAAATAGGTGTGAAAAACCTGACTCGAGTTGGCACTTTAGAAATTGAGTGCTGAGAAGCAGAAAAAAAAATCCAAAATGGAATTTGAAATCTCAGATTTAAGATCATCTGAGGACTTCTGATTAATACATCCATGTAAAGCATTTCTTTACAGTAGCGGTAGCTGCAGCCCTGAACCCACAGTCAGTATAATCATGCACACAATTTAAAGAATATTTAGACATTTGAGAAACAGTAGCAATAATGGGATTCATCTACTTTCTAAAATTAAAGTGGTACAAATGTTCCTCAAAATGTCAACACATGCCTGCATGTATTTCAATATGTGAGCCCATTACTTCAAAATTCTAAAGGCTGAAGTGGAAGAAAAAGATTATCTTCCCAAAACTGTCAAAAGCATTACTATCTTTTTTAACAAGACACATCTTTATTAAATTAACACATGATACAGGCAATCATAAATTTATATAAATGAAAACAAACCATACTGACACATTTTCAGTTGTAAACATTATACATCACTTATAATCTATCCAGTCATTGTCAAACATTACAAAGCTCATTCAATTCCTGTCTTCCCTTAAATCTCATTCCTCCTCCAAAATATTTTTCAAAATGTATTGTCTCCACTACTCCCATTTTATTCTAATTTGCCTCTACCCTTTTCAAAAGATCCCACTTCCAGTTCTATTATCTCTGTTAGTATATGCCCTACTTCTAGTACAGCTTGTTTCAACTCTGATTTCCATTTTCTAGAAATTGCTTTTTGGCAGCCACCAGAATTAAACTCTGCAAGGCCATACTGGTCTAGGTAATTCCGATTCTGTATAACAGCAAAAAAAAAAATTGCCTTAGTTACACCAATTTGCTCACCAAGTACTTCTCATACAGTAGTTTGAAGGAATTTTTAAAGTCTGCCAACTCATTACATTCCCAAAAATTATGCTCCCAATTACCTCTTTCTTCTCCATCACACCTCCAACATTTGCAATCTACCTGAAGAAAAATTATTTGGAGTCTTTTGGTATAAAAATATCTATGCAAACACTTCCAACCAAAGATCCTAAATCTTCCAGACTTCGCTGCATATTTTGGAGCCATACATATACGCTTCCATTCTTTCTTTGTGAATTGCTTATCCAAGCTATCTTCTCAATCCTTTCTAATTTCAACTGATTGATTAACATAGTTATCACACAATATTTTATATGCCCAACTAATTAACCCTTATTTAATAGCAGCTTATTTTCTAGATTCTACTAAAAACTCTTAACTCTGCTATTATTTTGCTTAGGCAAGGAGAAAGAAATAGGGTGATCTCATGCTGTGATATCAATCCTTGATATTGATGGCAATCTATAGCCTGCAGTCCAAATGAGTTTTTGGCCTCTTCCCATTCTACTGACTTTCCCTCTCTAATTATTTGCTCCCAATACCTTGGTCCCTTTGTCAGTTTTCTCCAGTAAATTCCAGCTCCCTTTTGCCTACTCTCTGTACCCTTAATAACGGTCATCCCTATCTGCAGTATCTCCTTTCTCCATCTCTGCATTAGCTTAGTTCTTAGAACACTTTCTCCCACTTTGTGAATATAATATTCTGTATGGTTACTATTATTCTTCATAAGGATCTGTATTCAAAATCCCAGTCTCACCTTGTTTTTTGAGCTTTCCTCATTTCATCATTGTTCCCTTACACTTTGAATTATTGCTTTCTGCTTGTGCTATGTATAGGAGACTTAACTGCATAGCTCTGAAACACACATTCAAATCAGGTAATCCCAAACCATCTTCTTCTGTTGGAAGGATCAACTTATTACACACAAATCTTGCCCTCTTCTCCTCCCAGATAAAATCCTTCAACTCTGTATTAATTGCTATCTACATTATCTCCTCTGGTTGGTAAAAATATGTCTTACCTGTGCATAAAACTAAAAGGTCTAAAAACATCTGTACTGCTTGTATCTTGTTATTCACACACATACCCCGCCTCCCCCCCCCACACACACATATATATATATATATATATATATATATATATATATATATATATATATACACACACACACACATATATCTATGTATCTATCTAAATATATATATATATATATATATATACACACACACACACACACACACACACACACACACACACACACACACATATATTATCTTTTTACTCTCTTCCCAAATATCCTTAAATGCCATAACAGAATCCTTTTTAATCCACACTTCTAAGTACTTCCTTTTATTATGTCCCCAAATATGGGTATTGCTGAACCAATTTGTGCATGGGTATGGGTCTACTTTGCTTGATTGAAAGCCCATATACTCCTTTATTATCACAAGATGAAAATAATGAAAACTGAAATCCTGCACTGAGCAGATTTTCCCAGGGCAAGTAAACACTTGCCCATCGTGGGACTCTAATGTGATCCTGGAGTTGCTATAGATAGTTAGGGGGTATGAGGGGCTTAGCCCCCCAGCTAGGTGGGTTTCAGATACTACAGTGTGTTTTCATTAAGTTTTGGGAAAGTGTTTACTTGCCCTGGGAAAAATATGTGGTTCAGAATTTTAGTTTTTGTTATTTTCGTCTCATGAAAATTATTTTCGAGTATTTGGGCTTTAGAGCATGCAAAGTAGATCCGTGGGTATATACTTTACAGCCACTACCCTTGTTTTATCATCATAGAGTTTGTATCCCAAAAAGACATGGGACTGTTTTAAAATGTTCCACAGCACTGAAATATCCCTTTCTGGTTTTATCAGGTATAAAATACTATCTGCAAATAAAGCCAACTTTTCTTGACTTCCATACCAATTATATCCTTGAATTTCTGAGTCTTTTATTTTCTTTGCCAATGGTTCTAAATATAATGCAAATAACAACAGGAAGAGAGGATACCCCTGCCTGGTTTCTCTGCTCAAACAAAAGCAAATAAGAAGTTATGTACCTACCATAACGTTCCATGTTAGTTGTCTTCATCTCGCCTTCCTTCTTGTGTTTAGGTTCGGAGCCGATACTTCGCTCCGATTCGGCCATCTTCTATAGCTTGAAAGCTGTTTACTGGCTCTAGGCTACCCCTTATCCCAGCATGCCCAGCGTCAGCTATCCAGATCTCGTTTGTGATAGCGCACACTAGACATAAGTAGAGTAACCAGTTAGTAAAAACTGGTTGTCCAATACACCTAAACAAGGAAAGAGTTATAAATTCCCTGGCATGTGAAGTAATAAAAGATGCTCAGCCAGTGAAAACAAAAGGGAACTCCCTGCAATCCTCTAGGAAGGGGGAAGAAGGGAGGGATGCAAGAAGGAAGGCGAGATGAAGACAACTAACATGGAACGTTATGGTAGGTACATAACTTCTTTATGTTAAGTTGCCCATCTCGCCTTCTTTCTTGCTGTTTGGGACAGCGTACCTAGCACCTAAAATACCGGGTGGCTCATTGGAACAAACTCTTCAGCACACCAGAACCAAAGGAAGCTCTGCTCTGGAAGACCATATCTACCTTGTAATGAGAGATAAAAGTGTGGGGGTTTGCCCAAGTGGCAGCTGTACAGACTGAGTTTATGGGCAACCTAGACTGAAAAGCTACAGAGGTGGCTAATGCTCTAGTGGAATGACCTTTTGGTTTAGCTGGTAGCTCTTTATTTCGTAACTGATAAAGGCAATAGTATCAGATAACCATCTGGATAAGGTCATTTTAGAAACTGGAAGGCCTTGTTTGTTGAAAGCAAAAGAAAGAAATAACTGGTCTGACTTTCTTAGTTCCTTAGTTCTATGGAGGTAAAAACGCAATTGTCTGTGTACATCCAATTGGTGGAGCTTGTATTCTGCCTTGTTGCTGTGATTAGGAAAGAAATCTGGTAGGTCTATGGATTGATTTAAATTGTTCTCTGAGCAGACTTTAGGAATAAAGGATGGAATGATCTTCAGAGAAACTCTGTCCTTGTGAAACACCAGGTAAGGAGGACAAACACATAGTGCTTGAAGTTCTGAGACACATCTAACTGAAGTGATAGCAACCAGAAAAAGTGTCTTCCAAGAAAGAAATTTTAAAGAGCATGATGCTGCCGGTTCAAAGGTAGGCAAAATTAAGGAGGCTAAAACTAAACTGAGATCCCAAGGAGGGGGAGGATCTCTAATTGGGGGTCTAAGAAGAGATGTTCCTTTCATAAAGGCTTTGCAGAGCTTATGAGACATTATGCTAGAATTAAGCATACCGATATGAAAATTAGAAATGGCAGCTAGTTGTACTCTAATGGTAGCGGAAGCCGCACCAGTCTGAAAAAGCTGTGCTAGTAATTCAAGAATTTCATGGACTGGGGCTGAGAAAGGATCCAAATTTCTAGATTCTGCCCAGTAAGAAAACTGTTTCCATTTACTAGCATACGTTTTCCTCCTTATGTGAGGAAACAATAATATCACGGACTGCTGGGGAGATATTGGAAAGCCTGGCTAAGGTTGGAAGTGGAGTAACCAAGCTGTGAGCTGGAGAGTTTGAAGGGACTGGTACAACCCGCCTGATTGGTGAATCAGAAGATCTGGAACTGGGTCCAGAATCTACGGTTGATCCAGAAGGTGGAGGTGTAGGAACGGGAACCATATTTGTCAAGGCCAATATGGGGCAATGAGGATCATTTTACAACCCAACGATTTTGCTTTCTGTACGAGTCTTGAAATTAGGGGAAAAGGGGGAAAAGCGTAGAGGATTCCCTGAGGCCAATCGTGGACTAGAGCATCTCTGGGTATATGACCTGAAAGAGAAAATAGGGAGAAGTAGCTGCTGCATTTGTTGTTGAGAGGAGCGGCAAATAGGTCGCAGCAAGGCTTTCCCCATTTGCGGAAGATAAGATCCGTGACTTCCTGATTCAGAGACCACTCGTGAGGCATGAGGATAGCTCTGCTGAGCCTGTCCGCTATAACATTGGATTTCCCAGGAATGTGTATTGCTATCAGAAAACGTTGGGAGGAAATCGCCCATTGCCACAGTCTGAGTGCTTCTCGACACAAGGGGTAAGACCTGGTCTCGCCCTGTTTGTTGATGTACCACACCATTGATATGTCCGTTTGGATTGCAATGGTCCCGGAAGGAAGACAGTCTTGAAGGGCTTGCAACGCTAGGAGAACCGCTCTCATTTCTAGGACATTGATATGCAGATGGTACTCCTGAGGTTGCCAAGTGCCTTGGACTGTCCTGCCTAGATAATGCCCCCCCCCCTCCATCAGGGAGACGTCCATGGTCACTGTGGCTACTGGAGGGGGTTGTATGAAAGGTCTGCCCTGAATTACTAGTGGGGAGACTATCCACCAAGAAAGGTGCCTTTTGCATGTTTCTGTGATCAGGATCATATGAGACATGGGTAGTTCCTGGAAAGACCACTGCATGAAAAGAAGCCACTGAAGGATTCTCATGTGGAAACGCGCTAATGTGACAAGAAGAATGGCAGCTGCCATGGAGCCTAGAGCTTGGAAGACATGTCTGACTTGAACCCTTTTGCTCTGCATTAGAATTAACACTTGTTGATGAATAGTGGAAACTCTTTCCTGTGGTAATCTTGCAAACATTTCTTTTGTGTTTAAGTCTGCTCCTATGTATGTGATAGACTGACAGGGCAACAAGGCAGATTTTTCGAAATTTACTGTAATGCCTAGTTGAGTGCATGATGTGATTGTATAATCGCCTGCCTCTAAGGGTTGACGCCTGGTGGTAGCAGTCAGGAGCCAGTCGTCTAGATAGGGAAACACCTGGAATCCTTGACGCCTCAGGTGAGCCGTGACTACTGCCATACACTTGGTGAACACCCTGGGGGTTGAGGTGAGACCAAAGGGCAGAGCTCTGAACTGGTAATGACTGGCCCCTACCCGGAAGCGAAGAAATCTCCTGGAGCATCTGTCCATCTTGATATGGTAGTACGCATCCTGAAGATCTATCGAGCACATCCAATTGTCCTGACCCAGAAAAGGGAAAATGGACTGCAGTGTCACCATCCGGAACTTTTCTTTTTGTACAGATTTGTTCAATTTGCTGAGATCCAGTATTGGTCTCCAGTCCCCTGTCTTTTTTGGTACTACAAAGAATCTTGAGTAAGTTCCGGATCCTAGTTGGTCTGCGGGGACTTCTTGAATGGCTCTTTTTTCCTAGCAGTCTTGAAACTTCTGTGACTGCTAGATCCCTTAGATTGGGTGGGACATCTAGGATGGGCTTTTTTGATTCTATGGGGGATTGATGGAAGGGAATTTTGTATCCTCCAGATATGATGGATAGTACCCATCTGTCTCTTGTTATATTTTGCCAGGCTTTTGGGTACAGCAAAAGTCTTCCCTGACTGCCTCCAGAGGTGAGCAGTCGGGCAACCCTTCAGGGATGCTGGAAGGGTTTGGCAGAGAAGGTTTCTCTGTCACCCTGGTTCTGTGGTCCCCCTCTGCCATGAGGGCGGCGTCTGTTACTGTTGTTTCCTCCTCTGACCCTGGGGGAAAAATCACCACATGTGTCAGGCAAGGGTCCCTGGGATTTTCAGAACCACATCTTTCCGCTCTTCTGACCCTTGGGATAAGGTCTGGAAGGAGTGGAAAAACGGACTCCCACGGCAGAGGGAGTCTTGCCTTCCTGCTCACACCTGGTCAATGTGTCTTTCACCTGAGGCCCAAAGAGAAAGGAGCCATCAAGGGGAGTATTGGTGAAGGACGCTCGAAAGGGTTCCGCAAACTGACACAGCCGCATCCAAGCATGTCTCCTGAGAGCCACACCTGTCCCTGCATCTCTGCTCGCTCCATTGGCTTCATAGGAAATCAGCCTCATGGAGGAGTTGACTATGGAATTAAGAGTCACAAGCTGAGAAGCTACTTTAGCTGATGCTCCCTCAGCTGTAGGATCTTGAAGGGTATCTCCAAGCTCTTTCAGGAGATCCCTTTGAAAATGTGTAAAATGGCATAGATAATTCAGGGACCTCATTGAAAAGGTCATTGAAGCAAACACTCGCTTTCCATATCTGTCCATCGTCCGAGACTCTTTGTTCCGAGGATGAACAGATGAAGAGGTTTCTGCTAACTCTTTCTTGGTGGCTGCTGCTACCACCATGGCATCAACGGGCACACCTTTGGAGAGGAATTGCTTGTCCTGGGGGGCTGTAATAAATTTGTTTGGTCTCCTCGGAGTAGGTTCCACAGAATCTGGAGCTGACCAAGCCTTTCGAGCCACTACAGACATGAGTGGATCGAAAGGAGGAGATACCCAGGATGTGGAAGGTCGGGAACCGAATGCGTCCAGGTATACAGACTTGTCCTCGGTAGGGGCTAGGGAAGTCCAGTCCCTCCTCTGTCTAAGCAGTTCAAGGATGTCCGAAAAGGAGACATCTTCAGAGGGAGACCTTGGGGACCCTTCAGATTCATCCATGTCTGTATCTGAAGTGACAGACTCAGGGGAGTCTATGCGTTTCCTCTTGCACTTCTTCTTCCGGGGAGGCTCCTCCGAGTGATCAGGGGAGGCTTTGGAAGAAGAGGGCTCACCCAATGGGGTGTCCTGGGGCATAGGTCCCCTACGCTTGGGGTTTGGAGGAGTAGAGGTTGGAACAGACACCACAGAGGGAGGAGCCAATGGAGCTGGCAGTAGAGCTGTTTCAGGGGACAGCACACTCCGCATGACCTTGAAGACGTCCCGACCTCTAGGCAGAGAAAGCTTCATCTCCGAATAAACAGGAGTCATTCTCCACGTCGAGGGTGACTGCTCCGAGGCCGATGCTGGAGCCGAGCTCACCTGCGCCGAAGCTCCGAGGGGGACAAGGGTTCGATGCCCCCCCCCATAGCCGACGAGAGAGCCACGGTGCCCAGATCCCTTGATAGAAGGTACAATCGAGGTAATTGGAGCCGACGTCGAAACCGAATGAGAGATGATGATCGGCGCCGACGGTTCTACTACCTGTGGATCCATGGTCTCCGGATGCAAGCTAAATGTAGTCGGAGGAACAGAAATAGAGGCGGTTGAAGCCGATACCTGTTGAGGTGGGCTGGACAGAATTTTTGCCAGTGCCTGTGACTTAAGCAACCTACTTACTACTCTTTCCACATCATGATCCAATGATCTAGAGGATCGAGAGCCGTGGGAAGAATGATGGCTACGTTCACTCTGTAACAAAGGTGACTGAGGTGCCGAGTGGATGGACTCCAAGGATGGAGACCTCAGTCTCTTATGGCTCCGAAATAGCAGATGGAGCCGATGGAGTTGTCTTGTTGGTCAAGTAAAGAAGTCGTCTCCGAAGATGGAGCCAACGGCTTGACAGACTTAGGGGATTTTGCTGGCTGAGTACTTTTAGCCAGAGAATCCTGAAGCTTCAATAATCCCCGAAGAATTAATTTGTTTTTGCGCTCCTGCAGGACCCCTGGACTAAAAGCGTGACATATAGAACAGGAGTCCTGCAGGTGAACAGCGCCCAAACAATATACACAACTAGTGTGCCCATCGTTAAGAGACATTTTCTGACAGCATGAGTCACACTTTTTGAAGCCAGATACCTTGTTATCTTTAGACATAATAATAACAAAAACCACAACAACAATAATAAAAAGCTATACTACAAAAAACAAGAACCCAACAGACTTTTTTTTTTTTTTTTTTTTTTTTTACAGTTAAGGAACAGAAGGAAAGCCTCTAATTTAAACGGCTATCCTGGGGGGGGGGGGGACTCTCTACTTTAAAAGAGTTCAAAGGAACAGAAGGCCTGTGAGTTATGGAACGACAGCCAACAAAGCTAAAATACAAAAGAACGGGATAAGGGATAAAGGAATATTATCTAGACAAAAAATAGACAAAAACTTGACAAACTTTCAATAATAAACAACATTATATCAATAAAAAAAAACTATACTAAGCCTGAGCCAGTAAGGAAGCAACCTCGCAGCTGAAGCGGCAAACGAGATCTGGGTAGCTGACGCCGAACATGCTGGGATAAGGGGGTAGCCTCGAGCCAGTAAACAGCTCTCGAGCTATAGAAGATGGCCGAGTCAGAGCCGAGAATCGGCTCAAAACCCAAAAGCAAGAACGAAGGCGAGATGGACAACAACATCAAAAGTTATCAGACAGGAACCCCCTCCCCTCCGACTTTTAATTTTCATCTCTGATCTCGCATATATCCTCCTAATCATCTTTTTTACTTTATCAGGGGAATGCAAATGCTTCCACTGCCATACTTATACAATTCCAGCTTACTCTGTCAAATACTTTCTCTGCATCAAGACCCAACAAGAACAGTGGTATTGTGTAACATTCTGTTTCCCTCTGGATCATCATTGTTGTATTAATGTGTCAAATGTTCCCCCTTCACAAAACCACATTGATCCATATCCTTGAATTTTGAAATCATCTTTAAAATGTTCTTAGCCATTATAGACAAACTTTATAATCATGGTTTAGAATCAAAATAGGCCTATATAAAGCTGGATCTGACGGATCTTTACCATTTTAGATATTACAGCCACCCCATCTCCTTTTAAAATACTGTTAAACAAAACTTTCCAATCTTTATCACCTTCTTCCAAACTTCAACAGGAATACCTCTATTCTGGGGACTTTCCTGTAGATTGCTTATACATCATCATTTTTGTCTCATCTCCTGCTATCCTAAAAGCTAGTAACTGGACCTCATCTACCTCTAACCTTGGCATATTTCATTCTTCAATAAATATTTCCATTTGTAAATTTTCTTGATTTCTACATTTCTCTGTTTTATAGAGATTTTCATAACATTTTCATAAAATTTCCAAAATATTTCTAATACCTCTATAGGATCTTTGGTTATTTTCCTTGTAATAGGCTCCCTAAGCTTGGCAACAATCTTGCTGCTTTCTTTTGCTTGACATGTTGTGCTAAAATTTTTGTGCTCTGGAGTTGTGTGACAAAAGGAGATACTGCCATCCCAGCTGTCTGGAATTTTGTAAATAATTATATCTCATTTGTGAATATCAACAATATTCATATAAGATGCCTGTGTTACAAATGTATTAGAACTGTATGTCATGTGTACATCAAGCTGGCTAGTACAGACATACGTGTTGAAAAGGTATTTTGTAAAGTACTGAGCTTAATGATGCATCCACAGTGTGCCCTGCTGGAAGAGAACAGAAATTTACATACAGTATTGTAACTGTTTAAATGTATATAGTTTAACAGTGGAAACTGGAATACAGGAGGTTGACTTCAGAACAATAGCTAAAATTAAATTACTCTAAGGCAGCTACAGACAGTGTGCCTATACTAGGGAGTTTTCTGTATTATCTTTAAAGTGAAATAATTACTAGTCTTGAAATGTGAAGGGATGTAATTGTTTTATGACTTCCAGCATCTGACAAAGATCTGATGTCTATGTATTTCACAGGTAGATGCTAAATACTGCTAGCTTCCAGCAGTGGGGGTTTCACCTGGGATATAGTTAGATGACAAGAAATGATGTCTTTCTGCAAGCTATCACAGCAGTAATAGTTGAGATATTAATTTAACAAGTCTCTTAGAGAGAGACAGCATTCTGTATTCTGTCTTGGACCTGACAACACTCACAACATCTAGAAGGTCCATTCACACATCTACCTTGCTCTTAAGTAA
The DNA here is from genome assembly GCF_019279795.1 of Protopterus annectens. Taxonomy (NCBI): domain Eukaryota; kingdom Metazoa; phylum Chordata; order Ceratodontiformes; family Protopteridae; genus Protopterus; species Protopterus annectens. The sequence goes on along the minus strand of NC_056731.1, from coordinate 1,648,380,368 downwards.
GTTAACTAGGGTATAGTAATTCTCTTAGATTCAGTCGGAATATAGTGAAGCATAGTTTAGATGGTTTTCTTTATATATTTGAGACTGACCTGCAATGTTGTTTTAAATAGTCCCTGTGGTTTTGAACTTTGATGTCACTGTGAATACATAATGAGTGTTTTCCTGTTCTTTTATTATTTATTTTTAAATATATTTAATATTTTACTGTGGCTGATCTTTGTAAGAGATATTTAAGTTTTGAAAGAACTTGCATATTTATTTGCTGACACTGTGTAGGCCACTCCTAACAGCCTTGATCTTGGTCAAACTATCATTTGAATTGACAGTAACATTACACTGTAAAATGGGACACCCTTTGTTAAGGGCCTTAAAGTAGCTGATAAGGAGATGGCTGGTAGCAGTGATACCTAGCTAATAGTCTGGGCAAAAGGGGGCATAGCCAGTAAACCTGTGCAGGGCCTTTCCCAGGTGTGTGTGGGTGTATAAATCAAACCTTAAAGTGTGTGTGTGTGTGTGTCAGCTACTTGGCAGGGATGTAAAGCATTGATTGGACAGAGATGGTGCTAGAGGTCTTGGCTTGGCCACTCTGCTGAGATCTCAATGCAAGAGCTGTGCCAGTGGAAAGTCCTATTGGAGATCTGGAAAAAAGAGGGAGAGAACAGTCCCGGACTGACTGTGGTCTCTGTGTACTCTTAAGGCAAACTGCACTTGATGCAGAGAGCTGCATCTGGAAATATTGTACGTGTACCTGTCATCCTCCCAATGTACATCCCCCATTGTTGCCACTGGTGAGGATTGAGGCTCCTTGATTACTGGTCCAGTGGTGGAAAGTCACAAGTTGTTATCAAAAAACAGTTGCTTAATAGCAATCTTTCTAAACTCATGCATATTATCAAGGTAGTCCATTCTTTTCACTTTTATCACTCTGCAATTGCTTTTCCTCTTGCCCTGTGAGATTCCCTCTATTCTGCAATACTTTAACATTTGTCAGTCCCTCTAAACAATTCTTGTTACTTCTTAACCATATCTCTTTTTCTTTTACTTCCACCTATTTGAAACTCCACTTTAATTTTATCCCACTCCCTAGTTAGACTTTCTGACAAGATTATATCTTCAGTAACAACTCCCAAATAATCTCCACTATCCATTCCTTAAATTTCTTTTTGTTTAACAGAGAGATGGGGAAGTGCTAGTGTCTCATTTTTAGTTCATTACCTTGCATTTTTATTTATTACTGGGGCATAATCTGAAATAGCTATTGCATGTATATCAAAACTTTCAATTAAATGCACATGTTCCTGTGAAATAAAATTTCTGTCTAGCCTAGTCAAGTTTTTGTGCCTTGGGGAATAATATGTAAATTCTGTTTAAACTCCAACTACTGAATTCACACCTTCCATACCAAATATGTTCATGTATTTCTTCAAAGACCTACCCTCTTTTGTTATATTTTCCCTTCTAGGCCCCACCCCCCAGATACATCTTCACTGCTGCAAATCAAATTCCAATCCCTGCCTATAAGTAATAGTCCCTGCTGAGAGCTGATTATTCCTACCAGGACTTTAAGCACCATTGTAGCAGTTTTAGGTGGACTATAAATAACATGCCTGTATAATCCTCCTCCCTTGCCAGTTGTCCCTTAGTACTACAAGTCTACCATTATCATCTTCTTCCTCTTCTATCACTAATTAATATAAGTACTACCATTTTTATTTGTCCCAGATATTACAGTGAATAACTAAAATCCTTTCTTTATCAAACTCACATACTCAGTTCCTCCCAAATGTGTCTCCTGTAGGTTAGCTATTTGCACACTGCATTTTTAAATATAGTTCACTACTCTTTCTTTTTTCTATATATCTGTCAGACCATTTGCATTTAAAGATAATATGGAAAGTGTCATTATGTTAAGAAGTTGTTATTCCCAGCAGTCATGTATATAACATTTTTTAATGTTTAGTTTCAGCTTCTGTGTTACATGTATACATTAATATTTGGCAGGTTGCTCTTTTATACAGTTGTTTCTTGCCATATCCATCTGAACCTATGTCACATTTTACAAGACTTTTTGTTTTACTGAAAACCCTCACACAAAAACAAATGCATCCCCAGAACCCATTAACATAATACTAACACACAAAACTATATACATCTTCAAATAAAGAAATTTAACCTTCCTAATAGGAACAAACACAATTGTCCCAAATTGACAGTCACACTCACAAGCTTGAATGTACCTATAATGAAGGTTATCCATGCTAAGACAGGTCTATATTACAACACCGAAATGGCTAAACACAGAACGCCATTTCAGCGACACATAAAGAGTGAATTACAAGTTACGCGAACGGCCAGATCACCGATTTTTTTTCTTAGGGAAAAAATTGCTTAGCTGCCACTGTGAATTTGCCTTTTCCCCCACTGCAGTACGATCTCGGAGTTGGTATATTTAGTTAGAGGGGTTGTAGGGGGGTGAAGCCCCCACTTTGTAATGTTTGAGCTGGTGTGTCGTGTTTGGTTGGTCTACTGATTTTTTCCCCAAGGAAAAAAATTGATGATCTGGCCATTCGGGTAACTTGTAGTTTGCTCTTTATTTGCCTCTGAAATGGCATTCAGTGTTTAGCCGTTTCAGCGTCGTAATATAGACTCTGCTAAGATGCACAGTACAGTCTTTGCTTCTACTTTCATTAAGTGCTCTCTGTTTTTGTCTCATCTTTTTACTCTTCCAGATACAGAAAACACCTTGAATGCTTTCAGAAAACAGTATCCCCTAGCCACTGAAAGAAAGAAGTATTTTTTTCCTCTTTATCAGATCATCTCCATAGAAATCTGAGAATCAGATACACAGCTGCTCTCCACATTGCTCTGTGAAAATTTATATGCTAGAGGAAAACTTTTCATTACATTCAGTGTTCTGTTACTATTTGCTTCCCCTTAAAACGTTATTAAATCAAGCCAAGGGCCTTAATCCAGTCATTCCCCTAAGCAAAAGTAAGATAAAGCACATCCGTTTTTCTTATATCATGCTCTTTTGTCCAGGCTTTCTTGTCTTTTACACTATGATGCCTACATTTCTTAAAACTGAACAAGAAGAAAGAAAGAAAGAAAGAAGGAAAAATCAAAAGGGGCATCTGTTTACTGTAGTATCCATGTTGCAAACAAAATAACTAAAAAAGCTTTACTTTATAGCATGCAGTATATGTCATGTATTATAAAAATACTGTTGAGGACAAAATGTTGTTTTACTTACAGTTAAGTACTTACTTCCTCTTCCCCTCTCCTAAATGTTCTTCCAAACATGAAGTACAACATATGCTTTGGAGTCCCCCTCAAGTTTAACAAAGCCAAAAAAGTCCAATATTTCCAGGTTTTCTATTTCAGTCATATTTCGCAAATGTAGTTAATGCATTGTGATCCCACATGTATTCATCAATTTCCAAGTTGCTGGTTGTTTTCCTGTTGATCTTCATATCCCAAATCCAGTCTCTGGTTCATTTCCAATGTATCCCTGGTTCTTTTAGTCAAGTCTTACCCTTTTTCTGCCTCTCAAGGATTTTCCTTTGGAACACTGGAAAAGGTTTTACTGACATAGTCTCTCTATGGGATTTATTTTCAGAAGAATAAGAAACAGACTCCCCTACTGTTTGATAGCTCACTTTTTGTTGGATAGACTTCTGTATTTCCTCCTTAGCATGTTCAGCATCAAAAAATTATGTGACCATCCAGGACAAATATTCTGAAAACAGCTGAATATAGCAACAAGAATACATACCTGCTTCTGAACTTTCTCTGACTGCTGGTGTGACAATATCAGGTATTGCCAGCTATGGCAGGTGAAGTAGGGTAGTGGACGTGTAACATATGCCAGCACAGCTAGCTGGAATTTTGTAAAGAATTATATGTCATTTGTATATCAAACTGATTTGTACAGATGCTTGGGTTGAAAATGCATTTGTAAAGCTGTGTGTGTTAAAAATGTACCAAGAGTATGCCCTGCTGGACAGAAAAAAGAATGTACATTGTATTACTGTAACTGTTTAAATGTATATGTTTAACAGAGGATACTGGAAGAGAAGATGTTAATTTCAAGCCACCTAACTTTAAAAATAATTTGAAATTAAATTACTTGGCATAGGCCATAAAGACTGTATCTTGCAGTTCTCAATGCAGCCAGAGACAAAACAAGTCTGTGCTAGGAAGCTTTCTGCATTGTCTTTAGGGTGAACTAATTGCTACTGTGGAAGCGTGGAGGTTTGAAATTGTTTTATGACTTTCACGAGCTGCACCAGATCTTAGCAAGACTCTCTCTGTTTGTATTATTGACACATATGTGCTAAGTCCTGATAGCTACTAGCTAAGGGGGGGGGGGCATGTGAACCAGAAGTCAGATGAACAGATGTATGTGATGTCATTCTGTAATCCATCACTAAAAATGATATTTTAATACTAGGTGAGACTTAAGTCTCATGTCAGTTTGTTTCTTGGATCCTGATATAGATGGACCCCTCACCTACGTCATCTTGCCTTGCTCTTGCAAGCGACCAGGGAACAGTAATTCTGTAGATCAGTCAGGAAAATATAGTGAGAATTATTTAAGTACTGTTTTTGTTTTGTTTTGTTGTTGTATCTGTGTGAATCTATTCATCTGTGTTATTTTAATATTTGCTGTGATTCAAACTGCTGTTTATTGTAATAGATATTTAGTATTTTCATGTTCTTTTATTATTTATTGAATGTATTTAAACTTTTCATTGTGGCTGGTCTTTTAGTGAATATTTTAACCTCTGAGAGTACTTATACATATTTGGTGACAGCTCTGGCTGCTCCTGAAAGCCTTGCTGTTGGTCAAACTACCATTTGTATTATATTAATTTCACTCAGTATAATTGGGTACCCTTGCAACAGCCTTAGAGTAGCTGGCTTTGGAGTGTCTCATGGTGGTGTAACTACCTTACAGTCTGGGAAGAAGGGGGCATAGCTAGTCAATTTGTGCCAGCCTTTCCCAGGTGTGTGTGTATGTGTCTGTCTGTGAAAATTAAATCTCAGAGTGTGTGTGTGTGTGTGTGTGTGTGTGTGTGTGTGTGTGTGTGTGTGTGTGTGTGTGTGTGTGTGTGTGTGTGTGTGTGTGTGTGTGTGTTTGTGTGTGTGTCTGTGTGAGCTATCTGGAGCAGGGACACAAAGCACTTCTTTCACAGACAGAGTGCTAGAGAACTTGGCTTGGACACTCGGCTGAGGTCTCAACTCTTTAGCAGTGCCAGTGGGATGTCTTACTGAGGACCTGGAGGGAGACAAATAGAGAAATCCAGAACCCCCAGACTAAGTCTGTTTCCCTGTGTGCTCTTAAGGGAAATTGTGCTTGATGCAGAGAGCTGCATCTGGAAATACTGGGTGTACCCATTTTTGATCCAAGTGAATGTCCTTCTCCAGTCCCAGTGGTGAGGTTTCAAACTCCTTGATTACTGGCCCAGAGTGAGGACATCACAGCTGGAATAAATTCACCTCTCTTCTGCTTGGTGTACAGCAAGTAATCATTTTCCACAAACACTCTACAGTCTCCCACTTTTAGTACTTTGTCCTTCTGCCCCAGTTTTGTCAGAATCAACTCATTCTTCTGGTAGGATTGTATGTGTACTATTAAAGGTCTGGGCTGCTATCCCATGGCCAGGTTTGGAGCATACACATGATGTGTCCTTTCAGTTAACAACTCCTGCTGTAGAATACCAGTCTAGATGCTTATTTGTGCTTTCACAAAATCAGTACAGTCTATTCCTCCCAGTTTCTCTGGTACAGCAGAAAATCTTGGGTTTTCCCTGTGTGTTCTGTCCTCTAATGCTACCATTTTTGAAACATCTCCTCTTGAGCATTCTTATACTCAGCTGGCCTTTTCTTCATTTCAACTTCTGATTTTTGGAGTTTTATCAGCTCATCCAAATATCTGTGTATAGTTTCTTCCATTTTTTCCAGCCTTTTATTATTTCAGCTGACATACTTTTTTAGTATTTTGTTTATTTTAATCAGCTCTGAGCACATTTGACTTATTTTTTCCTCTAGATTACTGGAAGTCATGCCTTGCACCAAAGCTAGAGCTTAAACTGCTTTTTGCTGAACAGCAAGCTTCTTCCCAGCCAGTGTTCTCTCCTTAACTTTTCTGATTGATTTTCTTTCAGGTTCTCTGAATTAGTTTTTTGCTGGCATCTAGACAATTAGCCAGTTACTGAAATTTACCAAAAACAAACAAACAAAAAAAAAAACATGTTTACTAGCTTTCTTTTTTCACACTGGAAGAGTTGAAATTAAGCTGTTACTCAGTGTACCGCCATATTAGAAGTCTGAAGGCATTACCATCTTTATCAGAAGTAGAAGTATTTAAATTTACTAAAAACCTGTTAGCAGCTAGAGAAGAAATAGAAACAGCTGTTGTGTCAGATCAGAGAAGTGAAACAAACAATTAGACTGAGGAACTTGCCTTTTTAAGGAATGAAAATTGACTATCAAGATTATTGCAGGCTATGTCAAGAGCATCCCTGACGGCTGGCATAATAGGAGGAAAGATGGTATAGTGTGTCATAACCACTTGCAGTATATCACAATCTCTCTTTAAAAAAGACGGATCTTTTACCAGTTTTCACTGAAATAATTTATTAAATTTGGACACAATCAAGAAAATTCCTTATTAGGATAAACTGAAGAATCACTCTCCCCAGAATCAGTCATAGTCTGGGACATGTGAAGAAAACACAGATGAAGCTGGCTCTATTCTTATCAGAATCATCTGATAAAATACCCTTAGGAATAATGGAAAAGTTATTTAAACTCAAATTTGTCTGCTGTTTCACAGGATTAAAAAACCTGCAATAAAATCTTAGCCAAGGTAAGCAATTCATCTTTATTAACATAAACACTGTTTTCAGACAAAAATATGTCTAAATTATTTTTTCTAGAGATATTCCTAGATGGAGACTGACTGAAGGATGGTACTTAAGTTTGAGAAACTGGTCCCTTACCTCGGCCACCCTGTGGAAGAACCTCCTGAATAAACTCCCATGAACAAAAAGTAGTTCTCTAATGGACACTGGAACAGTCGCAGAGGATGTGGCTAACCTCTTGTCCATTGTAGGAGTAGGGACTATACCAGAAGGTCACAGGTAAATTAGTAAGTGATCTCAAGAACAATCATGGTTACTGCAGAGTCACACACTAGTGGCTGGGGCATTGAGTGAAACTGCAGAGTTGACAAGGTCTCCTTAGTGGCATTTTTTTTCTTTTTAGGTGCAGCAGGAGAAGGAACTGTAAGACTGGTTGTGGAAATAAGGTCAGAAGGTAAGCTGTCATTAAATGTACACAAGCACTAAACAAGCAGACTTTCCATTACAAATGCCCAAGTCCTTCAACTATATACAGAAAAAAGTACAAAAGCAGCACATTTTTATCATAAAAGGTGCACAAAACATGGATAATCAGCCGCAGCTAAAAATATCCTCTGTAATGAGACATTTCCAGTAAAAGGTAAACACATACAAAAATGCTCGTCAATTTAGACAGACCAGTACCATTTTTAGTCAAAACAGACAAAATAAAAATATTGTGCATAAATGTTCTCCAAAGAGTACTCATTTGCCAGAAATGGAAGACTGGAGCTGACCAATCCTATGAAGCCCAGAGGGAGTGCTCTTGATGGCAGCAAGAGAGTACTGTTTATTTTTGGTGCTCAGACTGCTACTACTGTTTTCTCCCTTTGAAGCTTGTGGCACAGAAGTCTGACAGCACGTGTGAAGGGGAGTCAGAAATTTTTGCAGAATGGCTGGATGTAATTTTGTATTCAGGAAATAACCCATATAGCTTCAGGCTACTGCAGCAGTGATACTGACAAACACTGACTATTTTTGCATTAACACAAATTTTCTGAAGCATATAAAATCTGAAATTCAAGTGTCTGTCATTATTTAGTGATTCAATGACTTGCCAAATACAACGTTTACAGGGAAGAAATTGAAAACATAATGCAAAATCAGAGACATCTGAGAAGTATGGGTCTCCCTCTCTCTCTCTCATATACACACATGCTTTTTTTTAATTTTACCTTTGAAAGAAGCACACACATTGTATACTCATTTTGTTCCTTTGCTGTCATCCTTGCTATGAACTGCAGCAGATGCTCCATGAAATACAGTGGGCGGTTACACTGTGTGTGCTTCATATTCCCTTAAGAAGAAAGACAAAATGTTTTTTCTTTGAAAAATTTAATGGCAGCAGTACTTTTTATGATGTATTATTTGAGATACACATGCATGGTATTCAATAACCATATTTCTGCATCTGTAATATTAGCAGAAAATCAGTTACTGATCCTGAAAGGTATGGTAGGCATATTTGTTTTCTTGAGAATGCTGCAGGACATACTATAGGCACAATTTAGTTAAGACAGGATCTCTTCAGCACTGCAAAAAACAACTCTGCTTCTAAACTGGATATACAATCTGTACTATTTGCTAAATGTGTATTTATATCCATAATATAGCTTCACAAATCTCGAGAACACACAGACCTTAAATACACAGTACCACCAGTATAATATGTCCTGATACTGCCTGTCATTGTTTTGCTCTGTCATAACAGCCATCAATACAATAAGCAAACAATATAACTGCACAAAGGCCTTATCTACCATTCATAAATTAAACAAAGAGCTGTTCTAATTTCTAATGTTTGTCATTGTATCAACATATCATAGTTACCGATGTATATCCAAAGAAATTAATTTCATAGCCTCTCTCCCTTTCTTTTTCTTTTACAGAAAGACAGTCCATCACCAGCTTGTACAGGATTCCAACAGATGGACTTGCTTAGGTATACAATGGGAACTTGTATTTATAAACATTCTTCACTATAAAATACTGGCTTGCTATACACTAAGGCCCATATTCACGGCTTAAAAACATTTTTAATTTATGGCTTGCTGACACTGAGAAGCATATCCTACAATAAAGAAGCTAAAATTTGAAATAATGCTGACTCAAAATACAAGTTTGTATCCTAAAAAGGACAGAGACCACAGTGGAAGAGAGTGACATCTTAAGTGCAGACTAGGAGCACTTTTAACAGCAAGGGCAATAAAGATCTATAGGGTGATATGGGTGTAAACACAGGCTGCAGATATGCTCTGATTAAAAAATGCAAGTAGTCCATCTTGTATAATGGCAGCTTACATAATCCAGTTGTTTCGGAACTGACAAGCGTCTAGCATCAAATCAGGTTTGAAACTCGAAAAACTAAAATTTCAGGTAGCGGTCGACTGGCACTTGTGAACTGCTTCTGCTTTGGGCTCCAGTGCAGCAAGAAAAGCTGATGTAATGGCATCAGCTGCATGTTTTATAGCCCTGACGTCAGGTCACGGACAGCATCCGACGCAGAAATCCCAAGACTCTGGTATTCGGGCCAACTGAGAGCTACCTGCAGGCAGACAACCCAAGTGTGATGACTGCAACAGTGAAACACAAAGAACATCTTAAAGGAATAACAATGGTTTCACAAGAGGAGGGGAGGCCAAAATGTCATTTGAAGTCTTAGTTTTCTTGCACTTTGAGAAGTACTTCCTGGATCACAGAAATAGGACAACGATTAAAATAGCTTCAGAATCTGAAAATAAGTTGTTCCCCATCTTCTACGCTTCAGGAGGTTAAAAATGTTTGGTCTGAACATTGTCTTATGCAGCAAAGGAGATTCAGAGGTATTCCCTTAAAAATGAGTGTGGAAAAATCGGACATTCTAGTAGCAATTCAAGTGTCAGTGCCACAGGCCTGGTCCAAGAAGTCTGTCAAAGTGATTCATGTACCTGGAAGGTTAACTGGCTACACAATTATTCTATGAACCACTGCTTGTTTGCATACATTCACCGTTTTTCTGTCTGGCAAGCAAATGCCCTTCCTTACTTGTTCATATACCACACTACTGTACACTGTCTACCACAAGGGAACCCTTAAGAAAATCTGTTTGAAATACCTCTGTAACAAGAGATACATCTGCTCACATTCATGTGGAGATGTATTTAATTTGGAAAATATACACTTTAAATCTTTATAAGTATTACATAAGTATCCTAAATGTACTTTTGTAGTTTATCAAGAAGATCGGAGAACGGTCATACAAGCTAGACAAGAGTTTTCCTTGGGTCTTCTACAAGCACCAGGTCATTGAATACCACTAACTAGGGAATTGGGTATCTTGTAGCTCACATTGCCGACTGCTCACTCTCAAACTTTACTACATTTATGAATGAGGTGCTTCACTCTTTCCTCACAACTGCCACGTATCTATTTTCTGTATTTATCCTCTCTGAAGTCCTTCCTGCTAGTTTGTTTCTTTCATAAATGCCAACCTGTGTCCTTCCATACATGAGTAACAGCATCAATGCAGGTCAGCTTTTTGTGAGTTGTGTCCCACAGTTCTGCTGTCAATGTCTACATCCCCTGCCAAGCAAAATTTTATAGGCAAACTCATTTTCTTCCAGAGTCAAGAGTGAACACATACTCTATATATCTTTCTTTTCTACTGATTTAATGTCTCATTATAGGTACATATGTATGCATCAGACTAATGACCACTAAGGCCTTTTAAGCCTAGCCATGAATCCCTAATCTCTGACAAGTTCTGGTACCCTTGATAAGTGTAAGCAGGAGCTTGATACATGAAACATTTACAAGTAAGGGTATGGGAAATGAGCCATTCGCAGGCTGCCAGTGTCCATTAGAAACACAAGTGCCAAACGAGGGATGGATTTACTGTTCCCTATCCAGCTATCTGAGTTACACTTGAATTGGGTTGGGAAGTAGCTCTGCTTCCCATGGATAGGGAGCCTGTTCCACAGAAGAATAGTCTCTCGGATACATACCTGTCTCTCCAGTAGATCCTATTCATATCAGGCAGGTTTAAGTCTTCAGAATGGGTAATTCTGATGCTGTTTGTTTTGCAGAAATGCAGGGAGTCCATTAATGCCTGGTATTCCAGGGACTGATCTTCCCTCAATAGCCTGTAGGAGATAGAATACAGTGATAGGGTTTTTAGGTGGTCTGCACAGGACATTTTACTTACACCCTGTATTCTTTTAGTGAGGAATCTCTATGGATGTTCCAACTGTTGGATGTGCCCAGTTAGGTATATACCAAAGGGCACTGTACTCAACGATCGGTCCGATGAATGTTGAATACAGTGGAACAATTACCTCCTTGGACCTAAATGCCATACAGTTGTTTATAAAGTGCACAACATACAAGGATTTCCTTGCTACTGTAGACATGTGATGGCCAAAGGCTAGATTACTGTCTTCATGTGTCCCCAAGTCCCTGACTACTGGGTTAACTCTTGGGGTGTGTTGTGGATAACTTCCTGAAAGATACTATTATGCATTTCTTGGCATTCGGTTTTAGTCCATGGCTCTGGCACAAGGTTTTTTATCTGTGTCAGCCCTTCTTGGAGAACATTAGCATTGGTGGGGGATTCTGACTACTCCTAATTTGCAATCATCTGCACAACACCCTTGACATTGGTTTTGACTTCAAAGACGTAAATCCCAAAAAGGAGTGGTTCAAGGACAGATCCCTGAGGGACTCTGCTTGTGACTGGCCTCTTTGTAGTTTCACAGGTACGTACTAGACTAGTTGCCCTTGCAGGCCATTTTAAGCCCAGTTTCTCTTTTTTGTGCTAGAAATAAGCTAGCCCATTGTGTTATAGATTGGCCTTACCTATCCATTGGTCGATAAATATATACCTGTCCCTCCAAACTGTTCTGTTGATGTTGCAAAAGAGGTTTAGATCTCTAGACAAAGAATTTCTGATGTGATCTGACTTGCTGATGTGCAGTAAATGCATCAGTAATGGGTCAGAAAATGCCTTGAATGCCAGTCACAGGTCATCTCTTAGCAGTCTGTAAGATACAGAGTATAGGGACAGACTATAGAGGCCTTGTAGAGGCAGACTCCAAAACTCTAACTTCCTGGGTCATGTAGTGAGCCACCTGGCTATTCACCGGGTAACATAAAGGTTCATACCTACCCTTTTGAGTTTATCAACAATGCTTGAGTGGAATATTGTGTCTAATGCCTTGGCAAGGTAAAGACAGGCAGTGTGAACACTTTTGCCCTTATCCATTGCTATGGTGACCTTTTCAAAGAAGTCCACCAAGTTGAGTACGCATGATCTGCCCTTGATGAAACCAAACTGTTGTTGTGTCCAGTGTCTGGAGGTTTTCTACGTGATTATTGCTCATTTCCATGACAATTACTTCCATGGCTTTCCATATAAGACTACAGAGACTTACAGGTCTGTAGTTACCAGGGTCAGTAGATGGCCCTCCTTTGTGTAGAGGGATAACTGCTGCAGTTTTCCATTTGTAAGGCATGAAGCCTATTTGGAGGCTACTGTTAAATAGTGATTCCAGGCAGCCTAGGTCATGTTTCATGCTACTTAGAAGGCATTCTATGATATTCTCAAGGCCCATCAATGCAGTGTTCTTGGCCTTACTGAGGGCATTTAGGACCGGTTCCCTAGTGATAGTAGGGTAAGTTATATTTGATGGCATTTCCAGGGAAGAGGTTGAGGGGGAGAGAGGGGTAAAGTTAGAAATGAATTTGTCTGCCAGAAGGTTTGCTATAATCTTTTGGCTCAGTATAGGTGGCTCCATTACCAATGATCTCTGTATACAGTGGAGTATTTCCTTGCCCAGGTAGGCCACGTTTACTTCAGACTTGACTTTGGTAGACTTTATTTGCCCTCTGAGTTGTTTGTTTAGTTTAATAAGACAGCTTTTATCCTGCTGGGTGCTACACTACCTAATTTTTCCCATAATTTTCTTCCTTGCTATACAACCTACTGATGTGGTGATTCCACCAGGGTGGCTTATTTTTGAGTTAGTTCTGCACTTATTCCTGCTGGGTAAGCTCCCTCCATGCAGCTATTAACATGCTTGTATAATGTTTATGTGAGCAGTTCTACATAGGCAACAGTGTTCTCAAGGTTTACAGGGGCTTGAAATTTTGCCAGGTTATCACTTTAATAGGAAGTTAGTCTTAAAGTAGTTCCTGAACATTCCAGGGTTAGTTGATATTTTTGGTATTATTTTTACTTCAAAGGCATCCATTTTGTGGTCTGACCTTACCAGGGAGCACATCACACTAGGGGATGCACAGCACTCTTTCATATTAGTTACAACCAGATTCAGTATGTTTGCATCCTTGATCAGTGTACTGACAATTTGTCCAGAGAGTCTGTATTTACAAAATCCAAGAATCTCTGTGTCTGCACATATGGTGTCATATATGCTTCCAAGCTAATAGTGGCGTAATTAAAGTTGCCCATGAAAATGGTATTGGGTTGGACAGTGAGTGTTTCCCATACGCTTAAGTATGTGTTATGGGTTATGGGTTTCCTGGTTCATAGAGGGGTCCTACAGCTTACAATGAAATGGTTTAGGATTTTGCCTATGGTGATCTGAACATGGAAAAGCTCAAGTGTGTCATCCTGTCTGACCAGCCTTGAGGTATATTTATTCTTGATGTAATTCAATACACCTCCACCTTTAGTCCATGTCTGTGTAGTAGCTGGTCTTAATTTGTGGACAACATTATAGCCTTGCACTACCAGTGTGCTTTCTGAAGCTTTAAACCATGTCTCAGTGACTGCACAGACGTCAGCATTCTCTAGGGTGAGGAGAGCTTGTAGGGAGTGGAATTTTTTGTTTAGACTCCTCTCTCATCTGTATTATATACGATACCTACTTCCTAAACACGGTCAGTGTGCCATCCCTTTTTTTTTATTTTATTCACTCTTTTTACCTACTTGTTTCAGTTCAGTTTCACCTACATTTCACTGTTGTGAGCATAAACACACTGATTGGCTCTAGCTCGTGGAGAGTTTATCAGGCTTTGCTTCCCTCCTGCCCCATTCATTGGCTGCTCCCAAGGTTCATCACTTTTATGATGAAGTATCACTCCCACACAATACCATGCCCATCCCTTCCTTCGTTCCTTAATGCTACTCAACTAGACCTACACTTGGTATTACATTGTTCTGTGTAGGACTATTTTACAGCCTCTTGATGAACAAATGCTTATTATTTACCTGAAACCAATCAGCTAGAGGACTCCCATCAACCACTACCTGAACAAAAGTTAAACCATGGTCTATAACTTCCACCTCAGATACTTTTATAAACAATATAGTACATTTGTATCTTTCCTATATTGTCTCAGAATGTTTTTCCCCACATCTTTCAACACTTTTCATAATATTCCTCAGAATCCCTTAAAAATCTCAGTCTCCTCATCTCCTTTCCTTCATCTCCCATACTCCCAAAAAAGAGCAGAGACTTCTTTACTCCTCTCCATTGCCAAATTGCACCTCTCCCAATTTACTCTCTACTCACCTTCACCAAATTCAAATTCCGATCCTCACTTTACACATTTTTTCTTAAACCTAACCACTGTTTAAAAATACTATCCAAACTACTTACCTGAATTCCTAGCAAAATTTACTCCCACAATTAATTTTCTCCTGCTAAAGGCTAACAACGAATCCAGCCCTGACCCCTAATCTGTCTAGAGCCTTCCTATTAAAACCAGCCCCACCTCTCTATTTAACAATGCCTGCTCAATGTATATAGTATCAAAAAGAAATTACACTTACTTAGTATTTTCTTATTTACACATACCACTGACGTCATAGACATCACTGAATCATGGCTAAAGAAGAATGACTCTGTTCTTTGTCATTTGTCCCAGGCTACAACTACATTATATATTCCAGACTTCACAAGAGGAATGGAAGGGACCCTACATCTATTTAAATCTGATCTACATCTCTCAAGCCAAATGTATTTTTAAAATGGGCCACAACTGAGCCCTAATCAAAGCCCCATCAACTAAACAGTCATATACACATAGCTGTAACCTATTTTCCATCCATGGCATCGCTCTCCAAAGTCAGACTAATGATATGAAATATTATCACCTCTGCCCCAAAGTTCAAGTAGCTGTTTAGACTGGTAACCCATTTTGAAATGTTGGGACCTGCTAGACTGAGTCCCAAAACACGGAGATTGAATGGCTGAAAAAAGGGATTTGCATATAATAAGTCCACGATGGCCATTTCCTGGAATATACCCTTTTCTACAAGGTATGGTGATCTCAGAGTTGGTATACATAAGTTTAAGGGGCGCAGGGGGGCTTAGTCCCTGCAAAAAAAGATGTCTAAAGGAGAAGAGTGATCTTTGAGATTCTCTTTTCCTTAATTTCTGATCTTTTTTCGACCTGCATTTTGAGTGGGGGCTTCCAATATGGAGCCATTTACATTAGGGGACTTCAACTATAATTTCCTTTAACAGGACAACTTGCCAATGATATTACCCTGATGCTTCCTTCTGCTTTCAAAAACTCTCTCCCAAACTATTACTTTAGAGTCCAGATTAATTCTCCTTGGGCTAGGACCATGGTCCAGAAGCCTTAACTAGGGCACATGGGACCCGGATTTGATTAGTAATTTAGGTGTCTAAGGTGTTAACAGAGAGGGATGGATGTGCCTATCCCAGTATCCACCGAGGGTAGTAGTAGCCCTTGGAAGGAAAACTGATGAATGCAGGGTGGGGGGAAACTGAGGAGTAGGTGTAAATGAAAAAATCCCTCAGTGGAAGCAGTCAACAGCATGACCTCCAGGATGCCCTTAGGTTCCACCCCAGCCTTAGAATGGAGATAAGTCTGAGGGCTATAGGAGAGGCTGATAGACCTAGCAATGGATGGAGGCACTAGGGTAAGCCAGAAAGAATGAAAAAGGAGGAAACAAAAAAAAAAAAAAAAAAAAACAAACTGTTTTCTTCTTATCCCCACTGCCCTCTTTATTCAAAGGCATTCCAAAAGGCTCCATTCCAGTTCCACTATTAATTTTTATGCATTTGTTGACCAAGTAACACTGGACACAAGTACACCTTATAAGAACAACCTAGGAGCAATGTCTGATTAAGTGACTTGCTCAGAGTCACATGGTAATTAAATGGTGCTGGGAAAAATCAAACTCTCTACCCTTTGGTTAAAGGACATAGCTTCAACAGTTATGAGTATTTATTTGCTACTGTGTGCTAACAAAACTCCTACTGACCACTACCATCTAACTCTTATTTTGTTTATTTATTGATTGACTGACTGCTGACATTTGATTATTGGGAAAGTAAGACTGGGTAGGAGCCTATTTTCAGCGGAGGCTCAGGGAGAAAAGCTCCAAAGTATTGCAAAACATTTTAAGAACGATAATTTTACAGTCTTTAAAAAACAATACAAAAACTAATATAGTTTTAAATAATTATACCAAATTAGACATACTATGAAAGCATCGGTTAAGAATAGATACAAATTATAGGACAATGATTTAAAAGTTCGAAAATTATTAGCCAGTTTATAGAGCAAATAAAGTTAAGTTAGTATAAAACAAAAAGGAATTGCAATATGAAGTGAGAGAAAAGCAGACTTATGGTATATTTAGAGAAAAAACCAAGGGAGAGAAGTTGACAGAACTAAGGAAATGAGAGAAAAGGAAAGTCTAAGGAGATGCATGGTATGAATAGGTTATTTGTTCACATTTAGGGATATAGTTGATCCTGGGGTTGAGCACGAACAGAGCCAGCTTTCGGCAAGGAGTTTTTCAGAATGATTTTAAAGGATCGAAAGGAGGGTATTGACTCGATGGACAGGGATGCAGAGTTCCAGGCCTTAGCAAATGGTATGAGTACATACCCTTATACTTTTCATATGTTTTTATATATATATATATTTTAATGCACCTATACATTTTATATACTGATTCATGAACTAATGTGAGAATACATTTTTTAGAATATACACTTTTAAAATATAAAAAATATACATATATCTTTTTTAAAACGTTTTAATTGAATATTTAATTAGCTAATTGCCCTGTGTATATAAGGACTGTGCTTGCTTGACTTATTTGTACAGTCTGATGAAGCCCTCATTGGGTGAAAGCGCTTACTGAATAAAGGAAGTTCCTACTACATGAACATTGTGTTGTGTTGTTGGATTACCTTGTATATACTATTTTTGCTGTGAGTAGACTCTGAATTGAACTAGCAAGCTTCAGCGTTCCGTTTGAGATTTGGTTGAACTTTACGTTTATATTTTTGGAACGCTGCACCTCCGGTGGATCTTTTGCTGCTGTTTCTGATCCTTCAACAAAAACTCAAATTCCATACTAGACTGGATCTTAGTATTTGATCCCACTAAATTTACCTCATCTGGCACCCTATTAAATCCCCTCAGTGACCATCTTCCCCTGTCTTTACCAAACGTCACACACAAAATACTATTCATAACGCAATAAATTTTAACCCTTAGACATTCAACAATATCCTCTCCTGAATAAACTGGAATATGCTATGAAATATTCCACTAGATGATGCCATTGAGAAATACAACTCAATATTTCTTAATACCTTAAACAAGATGGCACCCTCCCAGAAATAAAAGAATAAAAACAAAAGGTGCACCCTGGTTAACTAACACTACAAGAAGACTAATGCAAACTAGAGACAAAGCCTGGAAAAACTAGCAGATAAACATAACCTCACAAAACCTCCACCAATAGAAAAGTCTTCGTAACCAGGCCAAAAGTCAGATAATCTCTGACAAAAAAAAAGCATACTATAGTGAACCCCAAAACAACTGCAAAGCAATCCCAAGAAATTCTGGTCAACATTCAAGAAAATACTGCAACCGGTGCAAAACTATAATCCCAATCTCATCCAAATACTACATCTCTGGATACTGTTACACAACTTAATACCTACTTTGTATTCAGCCATTACAAAACGTAGTCATAGTAGTGCAGATCACAAACATACACTTCAACCAGCATCTACAGCCTATATTAAAAAACTCTTAAGCAAACTAAAAATCTGCTCTGCCTCTGCAGATAATCTATCCAGTGAATTCCTTAAAATAACAGTAAGTAGCATATGTTACCCCATATCCATACTCATAAGTAGATCGATACAAGAAAACTATATCCCTAAAATCTGGAAAAAAAGACATACCATTTCCCTCCACAAAGGCGGTCCTTCTACAGGCATCAGTAATGTCAGACCAATAGATATTCTATCTCCCCTCTCTAAAATATCAGAAAAATGTATCCACAAACAACTCCTACAACACCTCAACCATGAAAAACTTCTAACTCAAACCCAGCATGGTTTGCGACCCTCCCATAGCACAAATACAGCTCTTACAGTTTTCACGGATACAGTGAACAAAGCCAGAGATAGCGGTCAACTTGTCTCTGCCACATTCCTTGACTTATCAAATGCCTTTGATATGGTCAGCCATACTATATTACTAGAGCAAATGTCAGCCTTAGGTCTAGCACCAAACACCCTCAAATGGTTCAAGATTTATCTCACTGATGGATGGCAATTAGTAAAATGGCAATCAGTGTTCCCACCTTTACCCCCTGTCAACACTGGTGTCCCACAAGAATAAGTCCTTGGTCCTCTCCTCTTTAATATCCTTACAAATTTTCTTCACACTTGCACACAACATGCTTTTCTCATATAGAATGCTAATGACTCAACACTTACATGTACTTACAACAACCATACACACCTCAACCACATTATACAAGAATCCCTCACTGCCACTGAAAAATGGTTACAAAACTCCCAACTCCTACTTAACCCGAAGCAAATCAAACTTTTACTTTTCTGTGTTAAATCTCTGCTCCAGAAAAATATAACTTTAAAATATACTCCCTCAATAATACTACTTCAGAAGCGGTAACCAATACAAAACTATTAAGCATGACCATAGGCAACAACCTTAAATTCGATTTACACATACAAAACACAATCAAAAGACACACCAAAAACAATGCTTACTCTGCAAAATTACACACTTCCTCAACTCCACATCCAGATACACCCTTGCAAATAGTTATTTTCTGTTTTCTCTTCTTTATGGAGCCCTCATCTTCAATAATCTTCAAATCTCACTTACTCAAAAACGTGGAATAATGTTACAATAAAATAGCCAGATATGTATCAAATTCTCAATGGCATACCCACCATTACACTGCAATGAAAACACTTAACTGGCTAGAACTTCCCAACTACCTAAAATATATTCAGCCAATCACCACACATAAAATCATTCATAATCCAGCCACCTGCCCAGCCTTAAATTTTATACTACAAAAACACTCCCCTAAATGGCCGCTGTGATCAAGAAACCAAGTTCAACTCACTGTTCATAAACCAGCTAATTCAGCAGGGTAATCTCTGCATTCCCACTCCACAGCTAAAATATGGAACACTATGCCTACATCTATAAAAGCAGACACACCCCTCAAATCCCTCACGCACTCTCTTAAAAACTATCTAAGAAATACATGGCTTTACTCATGTTCTACACCAGATTAATCAAAGAGCTCCTTAATTTGTAACTATAACAGCATTAGCCTCTATCTTGCTATTATATTTTATACAAGTGATAATTTCTTGTCTCTTGTACGTATACCATATATTACTATTATCACTATACAGTCCTCTAATTTTTTCTTTCTTCTTTTTGCTTCTTCCCTATCCATACCCCACACTTTACCAATAAACAAATAAGCTTCTATCTCCTACTTTCCCTTTCCTGTAATTCCTCTCCTCTCTCAACCCTGTACTATAAGATATGTATACAAGGGATATTGTAATAAACACAAATATTTAACTATCAAGCAGAATCATACTGATCTGAATTATATAATTGTAAAGACCAACTGTCTCATGCATATAGCCTCGTTAGTAAGATCTAATGTCTGTAATTAATGTGCAAGCATGCTGCTTCATCTAATATATGTAAAAATGATGTGCTATCCATTATTGTATATTCATTCTTTATGTGAAAACCTTCATTGTTGCTCTCCAATAAGCTAATATAATATGCTAATTGCTTCTGGAGTTTTTCTCCCCAGGCCTTCACTGAAAATGGGCACCCACGCAGTCAGACTTTCCCCAGTAAACAAATGTCAAATAAGTAAATAAAATAAATGAATCAGCTGTCCACTCCTCAATGGCTGACCCAGCATCCCAAGATGAAGTCAGCACAGCTGTTATAAGAGCTGGGGAAAAAAAACTAAAATGGACGATATGATGTTGCTGGCTTTAAGCTCTGCTCCACCTTCCAACCAAGTGGCACCACATGCCCTTTCCGTCCCACCTGTGATGTCTTCTACCACAAGGATATCAGCCAGCTGCTCCAGATATGTCTAGTCTCCCTTCCTTCATCACATCAGCCCTTCCTAGTGGGAAGTACCAGGTATGAAAGATTAGAGCAATGGGTGCAAAGCCAAGCAGTAGATGTTTGTAAGCTGATGGGCTGTGCGAAGGGAACCCAAAAATATATTTATTTTACTACTGCATTTTCCTTTTCTTTTCTAATTCATTTAACACATTCTAAGTAAGCTGTCCACCTAAAGTCATAGTATTAATGAGGCATCTTCTTGGCATAGTGGTTCAGAAGTTAGGATCTTTGCCTGCCAGATCAAGGGTCTGGGGTGCAGTCCTGACATTTGGTCACTGTTAAGAAATGAATAAATATTGAAATATTGAAAAATCTTCTGGGAATGGCTGAGTCTTCAGCCAAATATGTCTCCTAGCAGTATCAGCTGTAGCAGCAGGACACTTGTGAAGCATTCATTGCATCATATGTACTTTTAGTCACAAGACTGTCCAAGCAGTGTTCAAGGATATATGGCTTCAATTGCTTATCTTCAGTGTCTGAGTCAAATAACAGTTACATAATATCCTGTACCTATACTAGAACAAACTATGGATACTGAACAATCGTGTTTAGTTTACATAACTGACAAGCTCTGGTATCTGGCGGAAAAAGTTAAATACCATCTTACCATATTTGTCAACCACCATTAAATTCATTCTTTATCAGGTACTTTTAAATATATTACAACACTCTACCACACACCCACAGTCATTTGTATCCACAGCCCCCTGTACCCATCAGTTACAGCACTTAAATTTCTGTGCACATCTCATATGACTTATGATGTTTATGAAACATCCCCAATAAAGTATTCTGGCTTGCTTCACACAAATGCATACCAGTTTTGTAAATGCGGGTTGAATTTAACACAATCACAACAGCATAGCCAATCATTTTCATACACAGACAGGCTAATTGTACCCAGCAGTTACAGCCACATTGCTGATTGTGTGCAACTCAGATGTCTGACTGTGATAAAAAACAGCTACGGTAATTTAACTTCTTTCCCCTACCCAAACAGTAACCACACTAAAGTATTCCAACTTGCTTCACACAAATATACACCAGTCAAGCAAAGCCAAAACAATGACTGCTCAACTGCAGCAAATGAAAGCCCTTAGAATCCATACACAGTCCCAATATCCAGCAATTATAGCCATTTATTGACTGTGTACATCTGAGATTTCAAACTGTAATAAAATAAAAAATAATCAGTCGCAGTAATTTATTTTAATCTTCTAAACAAACAAACACACAGATGTGCCAAGCAACTGCAAACACTAATGCCGCCAGATATTTGCAGTGTACACAGGCAATCAAAAACAATGAATAAATATACAAAAAAGAAGTTATGTACCTACCATAACATTCCATGTTTGTTGTCCTTCATCTTGCCTTCCTTCTTGCAGGTTGGATTTGGAACCGATCCTCGGCTCCGACTCGGCTGATTTACTATAGCTCGAGAGCTTTTACTGGCTCGAGGCTACCCCTATCCCAACATGCCTAGCGGCAGCTATCCAGATTTTGTTTGTAATAGCCCACACTAGACATACATAGTAAAAAACAAATTTTACTAAGCTCTTATACATTTAAGGTTAGGAAGGAAAGAGGAAAAACAATGCATGGTTAACTAACCTGGTATGTCAGCAGGAAACTCAGCCAGTTTAACCAATAAAGGAATTCCTCTCGATCCTCCAGGAAGGGGGAAGGAGGGAGGACGCAAGAAGGAAGGCTAGATGAAGGACAACAAACATGGAATGTTATGGTAGGTACATAACTTCTTTATGTTATGTTGTTCCATCTCGCCTTCATTCTTGCTGGTTGGGACCGCATCCCCAGCACCTGGTTTTTGGGTGGCTCACTGGAACAAACTCTTCAGGATCATGGAACCAAAGGATACCCCATTCCAGGAGACCACATCCACTTTGTAATGAGTGATAAAGGTATGAGGATTCGCCCATGTTACCCATGATTGAATCTAAAGGCAATTTGGCTTGGAAGGCAACAGAGGTGGCTAAGGCCCTGGTTGAGTGTCCTCTGGCCCTCCCTGGAAGTGTCTTTTTACACAAATCATAAGAATAACTGATTGTGTCTGACAGCCATTTTGATAAGATCACTTTTGAAACTGGAGAACCTTGTTTATTGTCAGCAAAGGATACAAAAAATTGGTCTGATTTTCTAAGGTCTTTGGTCCTGTGTAAATAAAAACATAACTGTCTATGAACATCCAATTGGTGGAGTCTATACTCTGCCTTGTTGCCGTAATTGGGGAAGAACCCAGAAAGCACAATGGACTGACTTAAATTATACTCTGAACATACATTTAGCACGAAGGAAGGCTTGGTTCTAAGAGACTATCTTTGTGAAAAATGAGATACGGCGGGCGAATAGATAAAGCATGTAATTCAGAAACCCATCTAGCTAAGGTGATAGCAACCAAGAAAAGGGTTTTCCAAGATAGAAATTTTAGGGGGCAAGATGCTGGTTCAAAAGGTGGAAGAACCAGAGAAGCTAAAACCAAGTTTAGGTACCGGGGGAGGTTCTCTTACCGGGGCTTTGAAAGAGTTGTACCTCGTAAGAATGCTCTGCACAACTTATGGGACATGATGTTAGAACCCAAATCTCCATGAAAATTGGAGATGGCAGCTAGTTGGACCCTAATAGCTGCAGCTGCCCCTCTTTCGAAGGTTTTGGCCAGAAAAACAAGAATCTTGTAAACAGGAGCAGTGAAGGGATCAATATCATTACTCTTCACCCAATAAGAGAACCTCCTCCATTTGCTAGTGTAAATCTTCCTGGTAGTGGGCTTGTGAGAGGACACTAGGATGTGTTGTACAGCCGGGGAAATGTTTGGGAACCTGGCTAAGACTGGAAGTGGAGAAACCAAGCAGTCAGCTTGACAGTTTGGAAGGAAGGACAGAGCCCACCCAACTGATGCATCAGGACATCCAGAACTGGGTCCTGTATCCAAGGCTCCACTTGAAGATGATGGTGAAGAAACAGAAACCATATCTGATGAGGCCAGTAAGGAGCAATGAGGATGAGTTTGCAACCCAGCAACTTTACTTTCTGAAGTACCTTTGGAATTAGAGGGAAAGGTGGAAAGGCATAAAGTAGTCCCAGAGGCCAATTGTGAACAAAGGCATCCCTAGGTGACTTTCCCGGAGGGGGGATTAGGGCGAAGTTGCTGCTGCATTTGTTGTTGAGGGGAGTGGCAAAAAGATTGCAGCATGGCTGGCCCCATCTGCGAAAAATCAAGTCTGCAACTTCTTGCTTCAGGGACCACTCGTGAGGCATGAGGATAACCCTGCTGAGCCTGTCAGCTATCACGCTGGATTTCCCAGGAATGTGCATCACAATCAGAAAATCTTGGGAAGACATTGCCCATTGCCATATTCAAAGCGCCTCCCGACACAAGGGGTAAGATCTGGTCCCGCCCTGCTTGTTGATGTACCATACCACTGACATATTGTCTGTCTGAATTGCAATGGTCCCTGTAGGTAGAGAGTCTTGAAGTGCTTGCAACGCCAGAAGCACCGCTCTCATCTTTAGAACATTGATGTGCAAATGGTACTCGTGAAGTTGCCACATTCCTTGGACAGTCTGTCCTAGATAATCCACCCCCCCCCCCCATCTGGGAGGCATCTGTGGTCACTGTGACTACTGGATGGGGGTCTAGAAAGTGTCTGCCCAGAGTCACCTGGGGTGAGACAAGCCACCATACTAAGTCCTTTGTGCAAGTTTCCGTGATCAAGATCAAGTGTGACACTGGTAAATCCTGGAAAGACTACTGAGCAAAAAAAAGCCACTGCAGAATCCTCATGTAGAAGCGTGCCTAAGGAACTAGTGTAATTGCTGCAGTCATTGAGCCCAAGACTTGTAATACTTCTCTTGCCTGAACTCTCGCCTTCTTTATGAGAAACATAACTTGCTGACAAATGGTTGACACCATGTCTTGAGGCAGCTTTTCTATCATGTGTCTTGTATCTAAGTCTACCTCTATGAAGGTAATAGACTGACAAGGCAACAAGGCATACTTTTCATAGTTTATAGTGATGCCCAGCTGGGAGCAAGTTTAGATTGTGTAGTCCCATGCTTTGATCAGTTGATGCTCGGTGGTAGCAGTGAGGAGCCAGTCGTCTAGATATGGAAACACCTGGAATCCTAGATGCCTCAGGTTAGCCATTACCACTGCCATACACTTGAACACCCTGGGGGCTGTGGTGAGACCAAAGGGCAGGGCTCTGAACTGATAATGACTGGCTCCCAGCCAGAAGCACAGGAATCTCCTGGATTGCCTGTCCATTTTTATGTGGTAATATGCATCCTGGAGATCTATGGAGTACATCCAATTGTCCTGACCCAAGAAGGGAAGAACGGACTGCAGTGTTACCATCCGGAACTTTGTCTTTTTTACCGATTTGTTTAACTTGCTGAGATCCAAAATGGGTCTCCAGTTCCCTGTCTTTTTTGGAACTAAAAAGAACCTTGAGTAAGTTCCGGATTCAATTTGGTCTGTGGGGACTTCTTAGATTACTCTTTTTTCTAGCAATCTTTGTACATCTAAGATTGTTTGATCCTGAAGACTGGATGGAACATCTGGAATAGAACACTTTTCTTTTGAGGGGGGTAACTGGGAAAAGGGAATTTTGTAACCCCTGGATATTACTGACAGTACCCATGCTTCTTTCGTGATAGTTTGCTAGACTGCTGGGTACAATGATAGTTTACCCCCGACTGCCTCCAGTGGCAGACAGTCAGGCCTCCCTTCAGGAGTACTGGAAGGCCTAGCAGAGAACATATCTCTGTTGCCCCGCTGTTGCGGACTCCCTCTGCCACGAGGGTGGCATCTTCCATTGTTGTTTCCCCCTCTGCCTCTGGGGGAAAAATCTCCAAGTGTGTCAGGCAAAGCTCTCTGGGATTTTCAAAACCATGTCTTTCCGCTCTTCTGACCTTTAGGATAGGGTCTAGATGCATTGGAAAAAATGGACTCCTATGGCAGAGAGAGTCTTGCCATCCAGTTCACACCTGGTGAGAGTCTCTTTTACCTGAGGCCCAAACAAGGATGAGCTATCAAACGGGGTATTGGGAAATGAAGACTTGAAAGGTTCCGCAAACTGACAAAGGCACATCCAGGAGTGTCTCCACAAAGCTACTCCGGTACCTGCTGCCCTACTTGCTCCATCTGCTGCATAAGAAATGAGCCTCATGGAGAAGTTAACCACTGAAGTCAAGGTTACAAGCTGGAAAGCCACCCTGTTCGCAACTCCCGCAGCTGTAGGATCTTGCAGGGTATCTCCTAGCTCCTTGAGGAGATCCCTCTGAAGTCGTGTGAAGTGTGACAAGTAATTCAGCGACCTGAGAGTATAGGTTGCTGAAGAGAATATACAATTCCCATACATGTGCATCATACTAGACTCCTTGTTTGATGGATGGACAGATGAAGAAGTTTCCACAAGTTCCTTCTTAGTGGCTGCTGCCACCACCATGGCATCAATAGGGACCCCTTTGGAAAGGAAGGATTTGTCCTTGGGGGCAGTAATAAATTTGTTTGGTCTCCTCAGAACTGGTTCCATGGTCTCTGGAGCACTCCATGCCTTTCAACTCACTACGGAAAAAAGTGGGTCAAAAGGCGGAGACACCCATGAGGTGGAGGGTAGGGAACCAAATGCGTCCAGGTAGACAGACTCATCCTTAGAAGGGGCTAGGGACTTCCAGCCACCCCCACTGTCTAAGGATTTCCAAGATGTCTGAGAAAGAGACATCCTCAGAGGGGGACCCTTCCGATTCATACAAGTCTGTGTCTGATGTGATGGACTCAGGGAGTCAAGATGCTTCCTCTTACATTTTTTCTTCCAAGGGACCTCAGAGTGTTCGGGGGAAGTTTCGGAAGAAGTGGGGTCACCCAATTTGGCATCTTGAGGAATAGGTTCCCTACACTTGGAGGCAGGTCAAAGGCAGGCACCGGGGGAGAAGGAGCCAATGAAGCCAAGGGTGGAGTGGTCTCAGGAGACAGCATGCTCCTCATCACCTTGAAGGTGCCACTGTCCTGATTCGAAGGAGCCTCCGGCTCTGAAGAGCCCAGAGATCTCCTGCGAACCAAGAGCGACGGCTCCGAGGCTGATGTGGATAATTTGGCAGAAAAAATTACCACAGCGAGAAAACAAGGCTGTAACAGCTAACAGCACACAACAACTAAAAACTACTAACAAGTCTGTAACAGCTAGCCCAAACAACAGGAAAAGAAGTTTCTCTCTTTTTTTTTTTTTGAAGAAAAGAGAAGAAAAAAGAAAGGGGCAGAGCCTCTAATTTAAATGGCGACTCCCCTAGTAAGAGAGCCTCTAACTTAAACGGCTATCCCAGAAAGAGTGGAGGAAAAAGAAGAAGAACCCTCTAATTAAAACAGGCTCAAAGGGGAAGGCAAGGCCTAAGGAAGAAAACGACAGCCAAAAAACACAGAACAAGTAGAAAAAAGGTAGGTAGACTAACAGGGGATAATATACACTCTAACAAGGCTAATTCAACAATAAAACCCTGGAAAGGATAAGAATATAAGCAAAATAACACTTAAGTACTTAGCCTGAGCCAGCAGTCGCAATCTCAACACTGCAAGCGACAAATGAGATCTGGGTAGCTACCGCTACGCATGTTGGGATAGGGGTTAGCCTTGAGCCAATAAAAGCTCTCGAGCTATAGTAAATCAGCTAAGCTGGAGCCGAGGATCGGCTCCGAACCCAACCAGCAAGAACAAAAGCGAGATGGGACAACATAACATTCATGGTTTTCAGATAGAGGTAACAATGATAGAGTCATTAACAATGCGGGGAGGGGGGTGACTTTATGAATAACAGACTACATATGACACTCAAGTATAATAATAATATTGGGGGCATATGTGAGATTATAAAACGTAACCGGAAGGTACTATTAACTGATGGAAGATAGGGGATATAGTGAGGGATAGACCTGTTTTTGGATTCAGAAGGAATAAAAATTTGAAAGATTTACTCTGCCAAGAGCATAAGTAATTTAATGGACATAGGGTCATTTCAAAGTGGTTAGGCACATTTGCTTGCAGACATTGTAAAGCATGTCCACACATCATGAGTAACAATTTATTAATACATGCCCTGACCAAGAGAAAATATGCATTGCATCAATATGCTGATTGTCACACACAGAATCTTATTTATTTCGCCCGGTGTAAGACGTGCAGTTCTTTTTATCTGGGCAAGACCAACTATAGACTGAAAGAATATTAAAACATCTTTCAGCCATAAAGTTAAAAAATATGCACAGTGCATTACATCAGCATATGATACTGTTCTATATGCTGATGTAATGCACTTGTTGTACAACAAGTGCATTACATCAGACTATAGAACAGTATCATGACCATACATTTATGTTTATGGTTTTACAAATTGTTAGGTTAAATGTTAGGGGTGAAGATGTGGTGACTCTTACAGAGTACAATGAAATGAAATGGATCATCGAGCTAGGTACTGATAAAATACCAGGCTTAAATGGTGTAATGCCACTAAAACCGGCCCTTAAGAGGTGGAGAGTTCAATATTGAGTGCTGATTGGATATATGGTTTTAAATGTTTGTTTAAATACTGTTTTCTACGGTTAATGTGTTCATCTGATGAAGGGCTATGACCTGAAAGCGCTTATTTTCTAACGCTGGTTTTATTAAGAAAGTATAACTACAGCCTGGTTGGTTGCTTGCTCTTTAATTTTATTTTGTTTTAAAATATACAAAAATGGCTACAGTAAAATAGTTCAGCTTGCAGCTGGCATACAGTCAAACTACTGCAACTCCTGCCTACACATACACACACACACACACACACACACACACACACACACACACACACACACACACACACGCGCGCGCGATCCCACTAATTACAGCAACTTGTATGATTTTTTTAAACTTCAGATGTCTGAATGGGGTCAAATGAATAAATAAATACCTAATGGCCACGGTAATATTCATCAGCTTGATGCTGTCAGAACCACACAGTACAATCTACTGCAAACACACACACAGATATAACCATCAATTACAGCCATTTGTAAGACTGTGTACACCTCAGAACATCTAGCCATAATCAAATGAATGAATAAATACCTAAACAATGGACAAAGTAGTGTGTTTCAGCTGACTGCTGTAAGAACCACACAGTATACAACTCCCCTGCTCACAAACATCCAACACACACATTTATATATATAAATATATACATATATATTTTAAATATACACACACAAAAGGGTAAACACTTTCCTCATATATATGTGTGTGTGTGTATGGGTCTACTTCTAAAGCCTGACCCTCAGATGACAGACTTTCAAAATCCCAAGACAAAAATCACGAAAGTTCAGAAACCCAAACGTCAAATGTTTACTACGGTAAGTAAACACTTTGCCAACATGCCCTGTTCTCCAGTGTAGTGCGATCCCAGAGATGGTATATTTAGTTAGGGGGGCGTGAGGGGTGTAGCCCTCCACCATGGTGGGATTTATTTATCTCGGCATGAGTTTTGTTTACAGCTGGCCACGTATTTACCTACCCAAGTAAAAATCGACATTTGAGTTTTTGAACTTTTATGATTTTCATCTTGGGATTTTGAAAGTTGGCCATCTGAGAGTTGGGCTTAAGAAGTAAACTCGTGTGTGTGTGTGTGTGTGTGTGTGTGTGTGTATGTATATATATATATATATATATATATATATATATATAAACACATTATCTATACAGATGTATATATATATATATATATATATATATATATATATATATATATATACATAAATATATATATATATATGTATGTATATGCACATGCACACCTCTCAAGTCTCAACAATCAGGGATAACACCAAAAAATAATAAGTAGTAAAGGCCCAAAAATCAGGGACAGATTTTAAGCATTACTTGCATACACCTATACAGTTTTACATCTGTCTCCTCATAACTCTTAGCTAGCAGATACACCATTAACACTCTTTTGAGCTAAACATTATTTGCAAGTTGGTTGAACTTAAAATTGTTGTTATATAATTATAGATATGGGTAAAAACCAAAATGAACTGGCTATAAAATGTTTAATCCCCTACTAACAGCACCTGTAGCAGGCTTTGAAAAGTCATGTGAGAATGACATAAGGCCACTGTATAAAAACAAAAACACTGGCTTTGTTTGACTATAAATGAAAAAAATATATATTGAGCGACTTGAAAAATGACCACCAACTACAAATTATGACACCAGAAAATGGAGGAGTTGTGTGTGATTCAGGACTATTTTAGATGATCACAAAAATATTGGGAAATCTAAATAAAGGCTCATATTTTACTCCTGTGTCTAAAAATGAGGTGAATAATCATAACTCTTAGCTAGCAGATACACCGTTAACACTCTTTTGAGCTAAACATTATTTACAAGTTGGTTGAACTTAAAATTGTTGTTATATAATTAAAGATATGGGTAAAAACCAAAATGAACTGGCTATAAAATGTTTAATCCCCTACTAACAGCACCTGTAGCAGGCTTTGAAAAGTCATGTGAGAATGACATAAGGCCATTGTATAAAAACAAAAACACTGGCTTTGTTTGACTATAAATGAAAAAAATATATATTGAGCGACTTGAAAAATGACCACCAACTACAAATTATGACACCAGAAAATGGAGGAGTTGTGTGTGATTCAGGACTATTTTAGATGATCACAAAAATATTGGGGAATCTAAATAAAGGCTCATATTTTACTCCTGTGTCTAAAAATGAGGTGAATATTGTCTTTTGAAAATTGTATAGGTGGCTCAATGATTTAGCATTGGAAATCAACCTATCCATGAATTTTATGAATTATTTGAAGGTAGAAAAATCTCATATACCTGTTGTTTTTGAGATACCAAAGATTCACAAAGCAACAGACAATCCACCTTTGAGGTCAACACTGGCAGCTGGTGGGTCAAAGATGGAACCATTAGCCAAGTACATTGATTATAACCTTAATGAATTTTTAAGGACATTTTCCATGTTTTGGCAGATTCCTGGCATTTCTGAAGACTCTTGCCACTGAATTTATTGAAGCATGTTGCTTCATAACAACTGACATCAAAGACTTGTTTCTTGTAATTCCACAGAATATAGATCTCAGCTGACTTTCCCCTGATGATACTAGAATAATGGTAGCATTAATGGATATGGTACTGACAAAGAATGTTGTATGGGGTGCATGACCAGTAAAGAGAAAGGGGTGCAATGGGAGTTGTAGCAGCCCCTGTTTTTGCAAAATACAATTTTGTGGTGGTGGGAAATAAACTTTATATCTGACTCAATATTTTGTAAGTTAATTTATAAATACCTCCTCTATTTGGATGATATTTTTTTGATGTGGACAGGTGATACTGTGAAGTTTAATGATTATTTGGAGTACATTAACAGCACGGCAACTTTTTGGAAGTTCACCCATATGTTTGATGAACACAGGATTATCTACCTTGATATTATTATTACTAAGAACATAGCTGATAGAGCATACGAGTCAACTTTGCTTAGAAATCCCTGCTACTCTAATAGTTTTTTATACTATTACTCTTAAAATCCCCATTGGCAGAAAAGGAATCTAATCAAGGGGTAAATGATAAGAATATCTAGACTGATTTCTAATTATAGGGAGGTCAACACTGAAATAGGAGTTTTAAAAAGTATGCTTATGGAGAGATACTACCCCGTACTATTAATGAGGAAATGATGGGAGAAAATTTGTTCTGCTAGAAATATAAATATAAACCTTTGTTAAAATTTCTGGATTGTACCTTGAATAAAACTACACAAATTAATAATCAGACTAATGCGACAGTTCCTCTTATGACAATAAGGTATATGACATAAACAGACATTAGAGAAAAACTGCAGGGGAGTTTTTGATGCTTTGATCATAATAACAAGATGGGTGAGAAACCATGTATAGTATTTTAAAAAGGGATGAACTAGAAATCCCATTTTGAGATCAATAAAGAATTGATAGGAGGGTGAAAGATCCTAATTCAGGAATGTTTAGGTGTGATTATGGTTTGCAATGTAGGTTCATCAGTGCAACGAGAAATATTACAGCAGCGGATTATGCTAGAACTATCAACACTACGCTAATGATAGGCATAATTGTGGTACATAATGTTTGATATTTTTAGTTTCAAGTTCAAGTATTTCATATTGGAATGATGGCGCAGGATAAGGTGTGGTATTGTTAGCTTCAAGTCAAGCATTTTACTTTGGAAAGATGGAGGAGGTCTTTAGACAAAGGATTTACCAGCAGTGTTATGCTATAAAGAAGGGAGATCAGAAGAATGCCTTGTGTAAACATGTCAGACATTGTGCAGATTAAAGAAAAATGTATTTTTTCATTTTGGAGAAAGTTCAAACGAACAGTAGAGATGGGAGCTGGGAAGCTTTTCTGCAGACTATGGGTCTAAATTAAAAAAACACCATTAACAGTTTATTTGTACTTAGAGTAGGGAGGTTTGTCATCACAGTATAATTGACCACATAATTTTAGAGGTGAGGCATCACTCATTAATTGATACATGGGTGCACAGCATCTGAAAATTATTAAATGTTTTCTAATAGGCTGTTTCAAACTGACCATGAGTCAAAATATCTGCTGAAACACTTTTCTCTCCTACAGAGTCTGGCTAGCAGAACTAAATACTTGAGTTTTGACTGGGGACCATGGCTGTAGTATACAAACACATCACAGTTAGTCAGGCACACACGCACTCTTGTGATTCCCTTTCAAAAATGCTGCATTGACACAGTATGGTAACAATCGAACTGCTGCAGTAAATTTGTTAGCAATGACAGCTATACAGAATCACTACAGAAAGATGGATTTACAAAACATGGAAGCCTCTGACACACAGAATCCAAAAGCAGCACAGATACACAACAGGAAAGCAAAAAAGAAAAGAAAGAAAGAAAGGAATGAAGGCTTACATTATTCAGTATTACTAAAATAGTACATTGGCAGCACTTTTTTCCAAAGGTTTAAACACTTTTCTTTTTGATACGAGGGAAGGGGGGTTAGTAACGCCAATACGTTTTTTTTCCGAGTAGGCATCGAGCTGCACTGCTTACATGGACGCGAATATTTTGAGATTCAGTATGCATTGCTGAGCAATGAGTATGCACGCAGAAACACATAAACTTCTGTGGAATGAAAATTGCCTCATAAGCAGGTGAATCTCATTAAAATGAGGCAGGCAGAGTAATCCAACAAGCAGATAGGCATCTGTTCACACCCTGTGTCAGTGTCTGTAGTGTACGTGGAAAAATTCCACATACAGGAGTGTAGACAGACAAAAGGGGGTGTAAAACTGTAGATACATGGACAGTAATCCCCTGAAAATGTAATACCGCATACACATATGAGCAAAACTAATATCCTGTATGTTGGAAAAATTAAAGGAAATAAGTTAAATTAAGTGTTCATTTTTAATAAGCTTGGCATGCATGTTGGCACTGTGCTTTATTGAAAAATAAAATAAAATTGGGAAAAAAAATAATATTATGTGACAGAAATGTATTACAGGACCTTGTGTGGAGTCTCTACAATGGTTCATTAGTGATGTTGCTAACGTGGTAGGGCTATGAAGCATGTAATTCCACGTTGTAAGCATGGATATGTAGGTAAATGAGGTGGAGTTACTGAACAGCAGAAAGAGTAATCATGTCTGCATTATCTCCTTCATGTAGGCTTAGACTCATGTTGATGTTTACACAGGATGCAGCTGATATCGGGGGGGGGGGTGTCCACTGACTTCTAAGCTCTTTTAAGCTTCGGTCCGCACGTTTGGGTGGCACGCCACCTTGATGAGCGTGTCTAAAAAACGGATACATTCAATTAGACGTTTTGACTTGTTTAAGCTATGCTGTATGGTGTGGT
Source organism: Protopterus annectens (assembly GCF_019279795.1). NCBI lineage: Eukaryota > Metazoa > Chordata > Ceratodontiformes > Protopteridae > Protopterus > Protopterus annectens. The sequence continues at coordinate 1,648,347,093 of NC_056731.1, read as the reverse complement.
GTCATGCACTGAAATAGGGCCATTAAATGATGTTAATTACATGGTAGCCAGGTGGAAGGCATCATAGTTAGTCAACCACATATTCTGCACCTACAGCAGAACTGTATAAAGTATGCATACACCCTACATTCTGATTTTTCCCCAGTACTCTGGACCATTGGAGTACAGACTTGGAAATTTTATTTGAGATAATGCTAGGGGCTGCTGCAGGTCTGCTACATTTGTATGTGCTAGATGCTGAAGTCAATGATGCTGCTGTAGACAACAGGCCTAGACAGAGAAGGAGAAGAGTGTTCAGGCCCTGTGTAACTTTCCAGGAGCTACATGAGCTAGAGATTGTAGAGTGCTACATGGTGGACAGGGACATACTACAAGACCTCACTGAACTCTGCCGTCCTTAACTCAGACCCAGAGCTAACAGAGGGGAACCCATCCCAGTGGAAACAAAGGTATGTGTAGCCCTTAGGATACTAGCTATAGGTACTTTCCAAAGACCAACTGGGGACATAATGGGGATTTCACAGGAATCTGCATCCAGGGTACTCCACCAGTTCCTGGATGCCATGCTACCCCATGCCAGTGAGCACATTTCTTTTCCCCTTACCGCTAAGGTGAGGGCCAACAATATGCAACACTTCTACTATGTAGCACACTACCCTGAAGTACTGGATGCCATAGATTGCACTGATTTACACATCAAGGCGCCACCTGGTGAGGAGGGTAGAGTCTACATCAAATGCAAAGGGTACCACTCCATCAACTGCCAAGTAGTGTGCAATGCCCAGGGGATTATCATGATTGTGTGTGCTGGTAGCCCTGGCAGTTATCACAGCTGTACGAGATGTTTGCATGTGGGGACATCCCACATGGCCATTTACTGGGGGATGCTGGCTATGCACTGGAACTGTGGATGATGGCACCCATCAGAAATGCATACACACCCATGGAAGAACACCATAATGAGGCACACACCCAAACTAGGAACATCATAGTGTGTCTGTTTGGGCTTCTGAAGTCATGGTTCTGGTGCTTCGATATAGCTAGTGGAGCCCTGCAGTACGTTCCAGCCACTTGTGCACATATGTTTACAGTATGTGCTATGCTGTACAATATGATCCTGCGGGAACAGCTGCAGCAGAATAAGCAAAGGGAAGGGATACACAGCCCCACACCAGTGCCTGGGTCACCACAGCCAGTCACAGGAGGACTTGGAGGAGGAACTCCCTGCTGATGTCCCTGTCAGCAGACGTAGGTGTGCTTAGTATTCCCTGGCACTGGCTAAGAGGCAATGCATAGCACATTCACTGATGACCTAGGGGCTGACACCTTACTCCAACTCACATACATATATTAAAATAGATACCAGTCAACCCACACAACCTGTACCTGTCCATGTATGGGCTGTGTACTGCTTGCATCAGACAGTTGGCCCTGGACTGCAGTTCCATCAACTGCTGCATTCACAAGGTACAGTGGATATAAAAAAGTGTAAACACCCCTGTTAAAATGCCAGGTTTTTGTGATATATAAAATGAGACCACAATAAATAATTTCAAAACTTTTCCCACCTTTAATGTGACCTATAACCTGTACAATTTAATAGAAAAACAAACAAATCTGTTAGGGGAAAAATATAAAAAATAAAAAAACATAAAATAAGCTGGTTGCATAAGTGTGCACACCCTTAAACTAATACTTTGTTAAAACACCTTTTGGTTTAATTACAGCATTCAGTCTTCTTGGCTACACACCTGCCATCTGACAGATTTAGAACACTTTTGCAAGGAAGAGTGGACAAATATTGCCAAGTCAAGATGTACCATGCTGATAGACTTCTACCCAAACAGACTGAATTTGAATATTGTAATTAAATCAAAAGGTGCTTCAACAAAGTATTAGTTTAAGGGTATGCACACTTATGCAACCAGCGTATTGTACATTTTTTATTTTTTATATTTTTCCCCTAACAGATTTGTTTGTTTTTCAATTGGACTGCACAGATTATAGGTCACATTAAAGGTGGGAAAAGTTTTGAAATGATTTATTGTGGTCTCATTTTTTTATATCACAAAAACCTGGCATTTTAACAGGGGTGTGTACACTTTTTATATCCACTGTATATGTAACAGACATACATCTCAATCTCTCCGCATATATCTACATAACACACATATATATTTATATATATATATATATATATATATATATATATATATATATATATATATATATATAATATATATATACACACACACACACAGAGCTACATTTATATATAAATCCCTGTTATATATATATATATATATATATAAATATAAATATGTGTATGGATATCTGTATTGTCCTATGCATCCTAATAATGATGAGTAAAGCTGCTCTATCACACATCTACAACATTGCTCAAAGGATCCAAAGTAAGGGCTCAACAGTACATAATGCACTTACCTACAGATCCCTGTGCCTGCTGGATGTCACCACATATATGGCAACAGGTGGTGCAATGTATAATGCTGTTTACGCATCCATGGACTCGGCCATCTTCTATAGCTCAAGAGCTGTTTACTGGCTCAAGGCTACCCCTTATCCCATGATGCCTAGCGCTAGCTACCCAGATCTCGTTTGTAATAGCTAACCCCAGACATAGCCAAAAAATCAACCTGTCCAAACTAACAGGTTGAGCATACCTGTCATACTCTCTAAGTCAGTAGAGGAAACAAACCAGAAAACACTCAGCCAGTGAAACCTGAACTCCTCTCGGTCTAATAGGACAGGGGGATGGAAAGAGGGACGCAAGAAATAAAGCGAGATGAAGGCAACTAACATGGAACGTTATGGTAGGTACATAACTTTTTTATGTTAAGTTGTCTATTTTGCCTTTGTTTCTTGCTTATTGGGACAGCATCCCTAGGACCTATGATCCCAGGTAGCTCATTGGAACAGACTCTTCAGAACAGTGGAACTAAAGTTAGCTCTATTCCTGGAGACCATGTCTAACTTGTAATGGAAATAAAGGTATGAGGATTTGCCCATGTGGCAGCGGAACAGATAGAGTCCATGGGCAACCTAGACTGAGCAGGCTACAGAAGTGGCCAGAGCCCTAGTAGAATGACCTTTCGGTTTGGTAGACAATTCTTTGTTTCTTAGTTGATAGATGAAGGTAATAATGTGAGACAACCACCTGGACAGGGTCACTTGGGGGACTGGGAGACCCTGTTTGCCCCTAGCATAGGAAAGGAAAAGTTGATCTGACTTTCTTATATCCTTCATTCTATGCAGATAAAAACGCAATTGTCTATGAACATCCAAAAGATGTAATTTGTATTCTGCCTTGTTGGTGTAGTTAGGGAAAAACACTGGAAGGTCTATGGATTGGTTTAGATTATTTTCTGAGCAGACTTTGGTAAGGAAGGATGGATTAGTTCTCACAGCAACTCTGTCCTTATGAAAAACTAAGTACGGAGGACGAACACTTAGTGCTTGAAGTTCCGAGACACGTCTGGCTGAGGTAATAGCCACCAGAAAGAGAGTTTTCCAAGATAGAAACTTAAGGGAGCAGGATGTTGCTGGTTCAAAAGGGGGCATAATCAAGGAGGTTAGTACCAAATTAAGATCCCAAGGAGGAGGGGGATCTCTCACTGGGGGCCAAAGGAGAGTAGTCCCTCTGAGAAAAGCTTTGCACAGCTTATGAGACATAATATTTAGATTGGAAAAGCCAACATGAAAGTTAGAGATGGCTGCTAGTTGAACCCTGATTGTGGCAGAAGCGGACCCAGAATGAAAAAGCTCTGTTAGGAACTCTAAGATTTTGTGAACTGGGGCTGAAAAGGGATCTATGTTCCTAGCCTCTGCCCAACAAAAGAAACGTTTCCATTTGCTAGCATACGTCTTTCTAGTAGCAGATTTGTGAGAGGAGACAATAATCTCACGCACAGCTGGGGAAATTCTGGGAAGCCTGGCTAGGGTTGGAATTGGATCAACCAAGGTGTGAGATGGAGTGTTTGGAGGGATCGATGCAGCTCTCCTGATTGATGAATCAGCAGGTCTGGAATAGGATCCAGAGTCCAGGGCTGCTCGAGGAGGTAGTGGTGCAGGAACGGAAACTAAATCTGTCCAGGCCAGTAGGGAGCAATGAGGAACATTTTGCAACCCAACGATATAGCTTTCTGTATGAGTTTGGGTATAAGAGGGAACGTCGGGAAGGCATAAAGAAGTCCCTGAGGCCAATTGTGGACTAGAGCATCTCTGGGAGAGTGACCGGGAAGCGGTAAAAGGGAGAAGTAGTTGCTGCATTTGGTGTTGAAGGGAGTGGCAAGCAGATCGCAGCAAGGCTGTCCCCATTTGTGGAAGATCAGATCCACAACTACCTGATTCAGAGACCACTCATGAGGCATGAGAATAGCTCTGCTGACCCTGTCCACTATGACGTTGGACTTCCCAGGGATGTGCGTCGCAATCAGAAATAGTTGGGAGGAAATCGCCCACTGCCAGAGTCAGTGCTTCTCGACATAGAGGGTAGGACCTGGTTCCGCCCTGCTTGTTGATGTACCACACTACTGACATGTTGTCCATTTGAATTGCAATGGTCCCAGGAGGGAGGAAGTCTTGAAGTGCTTGCAACCCTAGGAGCACTGCTCTCATCTCCAAGACATTTATGTGCAGATGGTACTCGTGAGGCTGCCAAGTGCCTTGGACTGTCCTGCCCTGATAATGCCCCCCTACCCTATCAGTGAGGCATCCGTGGTCATTGTGGCAACCGGAGGGGGCTGGATGAATGGTATGCCCTAGAACACTAGTGGAGAGACCATTCACCAGGAAAGGTGTCTTTTGCATGTTTCTGTAATCATGATCATGTGAGACATGGGGAGCTGTTGAAAGGACCACTGTGTGAATAGAAGCCACTGAAGGATTCTCATGTGAAAACGGGCCAGAGGTATCAGAAGAATTGCCGTTGCCACAGAACCCAGAGTTTGTGTAGACTTTTGCATTGCATGAGGATATGAACTTGCTGCCGAATCGTGGCAACCCTGTCTGACGGTAGTCTTGCGGACATACTTCTTGTATCTAAATCTGCTCCTATATAGGTAATAGATTGACAGGGCAACAAGGCAGATTTTTCGAAATTTATAGTAATGCCTAGCTGGGCACAAACTGTGATTGTATAGTCTCTGGCTTGAAGGAGTTGATGCCTGGTAGTAGCAGTAAGGAGCCAGTCGTCTAGATAAGGAAACACCTGGAATCCTTGACGCCTCAGGTGAGCCGTGACCACTGCCATGCATTTGGTGAACACCCTGGGGGCTGTGGTGAGACCAAAGGGCAGAGCTCTGAACTGATAATGACTGGCTCCCAGCCGGAAGCGAAGGAATCTCCTGGAGCGCCTGTCCATTTTTATATGATATTACGCATCCTGAAGATCTATTGAGCACATCCAATTGTTCTATCCAAAAAGGGTAGAATGGACTGTAGCGTGACCATCCGAAACCTTGCTCTTTGAACAGACTTGTTTAGCCTGCTGAGATCCAATATTGGTCTCCAGTCCCCTGTCTTTTTTGGTACCAAAAAGAACCTTGAGTAAGTTCTGGATCCGAGTTGATCTGCCGGGACTTCCTGGATGACTCTTTTTTTCTAGCAGTCTTGAAATTTCTATGACTGCTTGGGCCCTCAGATTGGGTGGAACATCTGGAAGGGATTTGTTTGTTGGTAAGGGAGGTTGGAAGAAGGGAATTATATAGCCTCCGGATATGATTGAGTGTACCCATTTGTCTCGCGTTATGTTTTGCCAGGCTTTTGGGTACAGTGAAAGTCTTCCCCCGACTGCCTCCAGAGGTGGGCAGCCGGGCAACCCTTCAGGGATGCTGGAAGGGCTTGTCAGAGAAGGATTCTCTGCTGCCCTGGTTCTGCTGACCCCCTCTGCCCTGAGGCGGCATCTGTTGTTGTTGTTTCCTCCTCTGCCCCTGGAGGAAAAGTCACTACGTGTATCAGGCGAGGCTCCCTGGGATTTCCGAAACCACATTTTACCACTCTTCTGACCTTTGGGATATGGTCTGGAAGGAGTGGAAAAACAGATTCCCACGGCAGAGAGAGTCTTGCCTTCCTGTTCACACCTAGTGAGAGTGTCTTTCACCTGTGGTCCAAAGAAAAATGAACCATCAAAGGGAGTGTTGGTGAACGAAGCTCTAAAGGGTTCCACAAAATTACATAGTCGCATCCATGCATGTCTCCTAAGGGCCACGCCTGTACCTGTGGCTCTACTCGCCCCATCGGCTGCATAGGAATGAGCCTCATGGAGGAGTTAACTACCGAATTAAGGGTCGCCAGCTGAGAAGCCACTTTAGCTTGAGCCCCTTCAGCTGATGGATCCTGGAGGGTATCTCCAAGCTCTTTCAGGAGATCCCTCTGAAGCCTGGTAAAATGGCATAAGTAATTCAGCGACCTCATGGAAAATGTCGCTGAAGCAAACATATGCTTCCCGTATCTATCCATGGTCCTAGACTCCTTGTAAGGAGGATGGACAGAGGAAGAAGTCTCCGCTAACTCCTTTATAGTGGCCGCTGCTAATATCATGGCATCTACGGGAACACCCTTGGTAAGGAACTGTTTATCAGGGGGTGCATTGATAAACTTGCCGGGTCTCCTTGGGGTTGGTTCCAATGTATCCGGGGCTGACCAAGCCCTTCAAGCCACCACTGACATTAGTGAATCAAAGGGCGGAGACACCCAGGAGATGGAAGGTCGGGAACCGAACGCATCCAGGAATACAGATTCGTCCTCGGTAGGGGCTAGGGCAGTCCAGTTCCCCCTCTGCTTACGCATTTCTAGGATGTCCGAAAAAGAAACATCTTCAGAGGGGGATCTCGGGGACCCTTCCTATTCATCCAAATCCATATCCGAAGTGACAGACTCAGGGGAGTCAATGTGCTTCCTCTTGCACTTCCTCTTCCGAGGGGCCTCCTCTGAATGAACAGGGGCGGCCTTGGAAGAAGAGGAAATGCCCAGTGGGGTGCTCTGGAGCGCTGGTTCCCCAAGCTTGGGGTCTGGAGGAGGGACAGAGGTTGACACAGGCACTACAGGGGATGGAGCCAGTGGGGTCGAATGTGGAGCTGACTCAGAGGCCAGTACACTCCTCATGACATTGAAGGCGTCCCTGCCATGATGCAAAGAAGGCTCTGGTTCCGAGGAAATCGGAATCCTCCTCCACACCGAGGGAGACGGCTCCGAGGCCGATGTAAGAGCCAAACTCACTTGTGCCGACGCTCCGAGAGGGAGAACGGGGTCGGTCAAGGGTCCGATGCCACTTGCCTCCTCAGAGCCGACGAGGGACTCTCGGCGCCCAGATCTTTCGATGGAAGGCACCATCGAGGGGATCGTAGCTGACGATGGAACCGAAGGGGGGTTCAAACCCCAACAAACTCTGGCTCTGAGCTCAATGGAGTCGGAGGAGGAACATCGATGGAAGCGGACAGAGCCGACACCTGTTGAGGAGAGCTGGATAACATTTTGGCCAGTGCCTGCAACTTCAACAACCTACTGACCACTCTGTCCACGTCGTGATCCGAGAGTCTAGAGGACCGAAAAGAGTGGGCGGATCTGTGACTGCAGTCACTCTGCAACAGGGGAGACCGAGGAGCCGAATGTATAGACTCTAGAGAAGGGGACCTTGGTCTCTTGTGGGTCTGAGACGGCTCCGAAGGTACTGGTGGAGCCGACGGGGAGGCAGTCTCCTCGGTTCCAGCCGGAACCGAAGTAGTAGTTAAACCTTGGGCCAATGACGGCTCTGTGCTGGGAGCCGACAATTTGGTCGGTTTAGGAGATTTCACCGGCTGAGCCTTGGCCGGTGAATCCTGGGGCTTAAGAAGGCCCCTCAGGATAAGCTTATTTTTGCGCACCTGCAGAACCCTTGGGCTGAATGCATGGCATACAGAACAAGAGTCCTGCAGGTGCACTGCGCCTAAGCAACAGACGCAAGAAGTGTGCCCATCTGTCAGAGACATTTTCTGACAGCATGAGTCACACTTCTTGAATCCAGACACCTTGGATTCTTTAGACATATCAAGTAGAGAAATATTACCTTACAGTGAAATGTTTTTGGCCAAAGGGCCGAACAGCAAAAACTACAGACACTAACCAAAAACACAATAAACTACAGTTAAGAAGTTTTTTTTTTTTTTTTTTTTTTTTAAACTAGGAGGCCTCTAACTTAAACGGCTACCTTGGAGGTAAAAAGAAGAAAGGCTGAAACTAAAACGCTACCTATAAGAGGGGTAGGGGGGAAGGGGAGAACTCTCTAACTTAAACGAGTTCTAAGGGAAAACTACAATTACACTAATACAGCAACAAACTAATTAACGACTATGTTAAAAACTATAAACTATCAAAAAGGAACCCTAATCTGATAGAAAAAGCATTAAAATAAAACTTATACGAGCCTGAGCTAGTAACAACGAACCTCGCAGCTGAAGCAGCAAATGAGATCTGGATAGTTAGCACTAGGCATCATGGGATAAGGGGTAGCCTCGAGCCAGTAAACAGCTCTCGAGCTATAGAAGATGGCCGAGTCAGAGCCGAGGATCGGCTCCGATCCCAACAAGCAAGAAACGAAGGCGAGATAGACAACTTAACATCTGTAGATACATAGCTAGGAGAAATAACAGTTATCTGACTGCTAGAATACTAAATTCAGATAACAGTACGAAGCAATATCACTCTGGAGGCCACAGATGCTGTTCAACACAAGCCCAGTTTCTTTAATCCCAAGTAGTTTGCTGCCAATCATATATAAAACAGACTTAAGCTGTGGCGCATGCGATAAATACTGTGCTCTATAGTTTCTATGACTAAACATGTAGGGGTTCTAATCTCACTCCAGGCCACGTGTGTGTATACATGTGTGTGTGTGTGTGTGTGTGTGTGTGTGTGTGTGTGTGTGTGTGTGTGTGCAAGCGCGCATGTGTATCCCCCTGCAAAACAACTGAAAATCCTTCACTGGCTATCAAACTGCAATGGTTCTGCACTTTTTAGCCCTGTAAGTTGCTGCTGGCTTCCACACTGCCCTCTTCTACAAGGCCTGATGATGTCATCTACCTTACGACTACCAGCTGAAATTGTAATACTAAACTCAAGCCATGGTACATGCGATAAAAAGTGTGATCTATAGTGTGTAAGCTTAGAGAGGAAGAGGTTCTAATCTCACTCTAAGCCACTTGGTGTGTGTGTGTGTGTGTGTGTGTGTGTGTGTGTGTGTGTGTGTGTGTGTGTATGTGTATGTGTATATATATATGTCCATATGGCATACATATGATCACCTCAGTGACTTAGAAAGAGACAGGGTTTTGCAGTATTTTATTTGTAGCAAGGTGATGTGGGCCTCCAAATTCCTGACCAAAACTAGGCCTGGTGATGTCATCAAGCATATGTACTAAAGAGATAGTAACAGCAGATATGAGGTGTGTTGTGTGCATCACATACTGTGATCTGTAGTGTGCACAACTAGATAGCTAAGTGTTCTAATCTACATACAGCTAACTTGCACCATGTGTGCACCATTCCATGCCCTGTAAGCAGTAACTGAAAGTGGTGCTATCCTCACTTTAGCCATGTTTGTATGTGTGGCTGTTAGAACATTTTACATTGTCTTATAGAACCATCGAATGTTTGAACTTCCCTAACATAATGGTCATACAGCTCTCACAATCCTAGACAACTTTATTCCCTTATTTATATGATCAGCATATACTGCCCCAGTCCTAGGGGGACACAGACAGACGACCTGTGGTGAAATGATGGCCACCCAGCCAATCATACAGATGTCATGTGATGAGATGCACTGAGGTGCTCTGTTTGCCATTAGGCAGTGTTCTGTTTCAAAGATGTGTTAAAGTCTGCTAGACATATCTCTCTCACCAGCATGTATTACTAATGCCACATACTAGGTTAATGTCCTTAAAGTGATTAATCCATGTACAAAGACACCTACAGATATGCAGCATTTATAATAAAGCAGGGTCACACACTGTTCCATATGCAAGGCAGAAATCACATCTGAGTAGTCTATATGCCACAGGCTACAATGGCAATGATTTCAGACAATCTCCACTGAACAGATACTGAAGACATTAAGCTTCCTTATGATGGACCATACTGCTGTGTGCAACTGCCAGTAGTGCTTGGAAAGGTACATTACTAAATGGCCATTGCACTCAGATATTGGCATGCTGAAGGAAGAGTGCATGTAGGTTATGGGTATGTCAATTACGAGTGACTGTGCCCTCAGCTATGACATATAATTCCCATCATACCACTGAAGAGACATGGTGATCTCAGGCACATTAGGTGTAAACCTGTGTGGATAGGCCTGTGTGTCCAATTCTATCATGCCTGAGTATGTATATCACCTTGAGACTGATGTGCTACTTACCAGATACATAGATGTTACTGATGGAAATGATACTACATATATATTTGCATGGAGTTTATGGCCTCTTGTAGGATACTGACATAACTCACAGACTCTATCAGTGCTCAATGTTTGCAAGTCTCAGCTACCATTGTTAGCCACAGACATTCAGTATTTGTTTGTATCATGGTTAAATGGATTACAATCAGTACAGGACACAGGACTGAGCCCTGTTGAAGAATGCTACTTACAGATCAGCTATTGGATGTGGATGTCCCTATGTTGAGTATGTGTGCCATCAATGGCCCATTTAGGGACCCCCTACAACAATATTACCATGGATGCCTAAGTGGGTGCTTTTGTAAATGATGCTTGAGTGGGGGATATAGTCAAATGGCTTGGCTAAGTCTAGGGGGTTGTATGCCCTGATGTCCCCTCATCCAGGTCCTTGGTGACTGCCTCAGAAATCTCCACCACGTTTAACAGTCATGACCCCCAACAGACATCCAAACTGTGTACAGTCAGCTATATGTAGATCACATATATGTGTGTGTACTGATCAGCTCCATGATGATTGGCCCAAACGGCATACATATATGGACACTCAGGTAAACAGATCTATATTTCTGGTGGGTGGTGGCTACATCACCTCTGTGCAATGGTATAACACTTGCTGGTGTCCAGTCAGGTGGGGTGGAGCCAATGGTTTTAGTATGATTTCAGGGTGTTGCCAATGGTGTTAGTAATCCTTGTCAGATCCCATGTAGGATGCAGCCTGGGATGTTGCCAATGGTGTTAGTAATCCTTGTCAGATCCCATGTAGGATGCAGCCTGGGATGTTAGCATGTCCAACGGATGCTGTTTATCCCCCATAGAGGGGCCAGTTGCGACCTGCTCTGTAGATATGGAAGGTATGGGACAAGTTGTAGGAATGTCATGTGACACGTGGTGGGGACAGGGGAGTGAAGTTGACGCAGAACCTGTGGGACTACGGGTTACCTATGAGTACAGACCCATTATATGTGGAATCATTATGCACAAGTTCACCGACAATCTGGCCCTGTCCTTTGAGGCCACACATGTAACTACATCGTGCGTTGTAATTCTGCTTTGTGTGGGTGGCTAATTTTGTCACTTACTGTGTCTACACAATGTCACAACAACACTATGTGGTTGTTTTAGCTGAGAAGGTTGTGCCTCCATTTTAGGGGGGCACCCTCACACCAGCTATCACACATTAATGTCCAACTCTTATTGTACAGCCTGCTGATGGCAGTTGTCCACCAGGCAGGCTTGCTGTTCCATGAGCAGCCTGTGTTCCTCCTGTCAGATACAGCTGAGTCCATGGAGCTGTAATGCTGCTTGCATAATGCATGACTGTCCCATCTGAGGGGAAGGTGCAGTCAAGCTATGTAAACCATCCCACAAGAAGTAATACACTGCTTTGTTGAAATATATGTCTGTAGTGTCTGCAAGGGGAGCTAGTTATGGTAGTTTTAATGAGACTGACCTGTGGTCAGATCCCACCAGAGATGACCTCACATTGGGGGGTCTGCAGTGGCCAACCATATTGGTAAATACATGATGCAATACATTGGTTCCCCTTCTGGGGATGTCATGGCACTGCTACACGACACTGTAGTTAAGGACGTGGACTAACCTTTGGGCAAGTGAGATGCAGCATAACTAAGCAACACAGCTGGCGATCAATTAATGCCACCCTAAACCATGGTGTAATGATACATCTTGATAGACACAGTTATATCCAAATACACACAATGGGTGTCTGGATTCATGCAGCTGCTCCTGTAGCCAGCAATTGCTTAATTATGTGCCCTTCCAGTAGTGCATGGCACCTGCAGTGTCCCTGAGAAATCACAGTGTTTCACAAAATCTGGATGTTATCTATCCTTAATGAGCATGTATCCACCACTTGCATTACCTTGCACACTGTCATTTTGAGGACTGAACATGTGGAATGATGTGTAGTCTGGTATGGCTGTGGTGCTGTCCACAGCTTTGCACCAGATGTCACTGACTGCACAAATGTCTGCATATTCCAAGGTGGGGACACCTTCCACAGAGTGGGGTTCAGTATTGCCATTCCCAACGTGTAGTAGCATAACCATGATGTTGTACAAAGATGGTGTTCTCATTGCAAAGTTTTCCCCCCAGACAGTGCATATAAGATGCATTGTTTGGGTATCAGCAGCCTTGGCCAGTACTCCAAATCTCAGGGGTGAGAGATGAAGACCATCACTGGTGAAGAATTGATGTCTGTTGAGCAAGGCATCCCAGGCAGACATGTAGTAAATCCCCTTACAATGACACCACCTAAGGCAATTATTGACTTCCATCAATTTCCGTGTGTATGGAGCCATCATCCTAGGTGAGGGTCAACTGCACCTGAAAGCTATGCACATACCCGTGAGGGAGACAGACTGGCTAAGCTCATTCTTGTGTTTTCATATAGTCTGGTGATATATAGCCATAGTCGTACACACCTGCAGGAACTATGATGTCAACATTATGTTAACTGATATTCCTTGATTTGAAGCAATGTGTGGTATGGCATACTGTGTCAACCCACAGACAGCTAACTGTGATCCTTCCCATATGTAGCTTGTTGACACAGACATCAGTGTCTCATGATGTAATCACCTATAACTAAAAGGTGTGATTTTGTGTTTTGCTTCAGGTGTTTGACCTGTGAGAGAGTGGCGCATGCAGTATTATGTATACTGTGATCTCCAGAGGCAGGATTTTCTGAGGTGTCTGTTGTTTGGGAATGTGTCTAGTAAGAAACTGCACACAAACAGGTGTGTGTGATGTGAGTGTAGGTGGTGCAAGATGTAAGCTGGGCATGTTGGCAAAATGCTCATTGCCATATGTAATGACTGCCATTGGAGACACCATAGATGCAAGGTTTGAAATGCAGTCACATCTGTCACGCACTGTGTTTGTGTCTCATAGGAGTAGAGGGGTGAGGACACTTTCCACAGCTCATCAGCAGGTCCTGCAATGTTAGGGTTATATTGCCACTAAACTAAAGGTTGACAGCCTGATATACAGTGTTTGTAGGCACTCCTTGCAGTGAAGATGTAGATGCCTGTGCATGCATAGAGGACTTGTTTAATTCTGCTGACATTACATTGGCTTCGCAAGCATATGATGCCTGTCAAGCAACCGGACAGCACACTAGTTGTTGTGGGACATGATGTGGGAACACAGACGTGTTTTGGGTACAGAACTGTACAGTATGACATGCTTGGGATATGTGACATGTGGACACACATTGGCCAAGGGTGGCCAGTCCGCTGCAGCAGGCCTCACAGCCATGTCATGTAGATATTCACCATTAATCTGTTGAATGGCAGGATGCATGACTTGCTGTGAAATTGTCACCTATGATGGATCACCGCCACTGTGCTGCTTGTTTCAGTGAGCCTTGACATCTATGTCACTGGACATTGCACATTATTTTGTGATGCTGCAGCAGTGCTCCTGATCACCACCTTGTCAGTTTCCTAGTGACATACCACCAACCCTGGAACAGAAAGCATAATACATGCAAAAGCCAATGAGTGCCCAGGTTGCTAATCAAGGCATCTACCTGGAGAAGGGAATGTGAAGCCTACAGAGCCTTTCATGATGTGGGACAGCTATGGGGATGAACAAATAGGCTGTGTTCTGCTTCTCATCATGAGCTTTGTAATAATGTTTTGTGTGTCATGACAGAAAACTTATCGAAGCACGGTATCCTATGTGAGAGTGGTTTTGGAGAGACCAATATTAATAGTTGCCAGGAACCAGCAATGCTGTGGACCTCCCTGCTTTCCACAGTCTTCACAAGGTAATTTTGTTCTTCCAGTGCACACCGCTTGGGTAGTATCCAACTTCAGAATGCCTGTGTAAAACCCCCACCTTACCTTCACAGGGTATACATATAACACTTCCCTAACTTGTTTGTCTGTGTTCTGTACAGACACCTTGGATGACTCTCTTCTTGGAACATGCTGGAAGTAACTGCAATATTTAATTGCACAAAGGATAACTAGTATGCAGTGCCAAGCAGTGTCCCCAGATCCCTGAGTCATGTGATATGAAATGCTATGAAAGAAGTTACCAGGGATACGAGCAGTAACAGTGTTGTACACCTACTGACAGTGGACCAAACACAGTTTGTTTTGCTCAAGGCCAGATCATGCCTACCTACCCTAACCAGTGGTCCCCACTGAGTGTTATACTATGCAATGGATTACGGCAATATGACTCACTCCACCTACCATAGCCTGACAAGGTATTTAACAATATTAGGTCAGCAGGTCTTTCTGGAAACTGTGTAGGTTATTTACAGAGTGGTACATCAGCTGCTGGACAGACAAGTGTCTGATAGTCATAATCTGGGAAGATAGCACTGGAGAACTAAGCTACAATGACACTAGTCACCAGTGGATTTCCCCAGACATCATTAATGATTCTAGCCATTCCCTTCTCTGCAGTCACAGCCACTGTCAGTGACCTCTAACTGACTACATTAGCAGGTGACTGCATATCAGGAGCTGTCAATGAATCCCACACGGATCCAACAGTTAATCAGGATGGCCTGAAACAAACATTCAGTTGTTGTCAGAGCTACTGACAAATAGTATATCCCAACGACTGCACAATATTACCACTTGGGAAGTCATCCACCCCTGGAAAATACAGTAGTGTCAGCACACCGCACACATTTGAGCCATTACTTATGGAGTTATGGACACAGAGAGTAATGTAGCCTTTGACTTAACTGGTCAGTAAGATGTGGCGATCCATTCAATTTTGTACAAACTATACAGAAAGGTATGGGATGTAAATCCCAGATTGTCATTTTCATACTGAATTTGGCACTCGTCACACCTATCATTGGGTGCAATGGCACCCCTTGATATGTCACTACACAGGGCTATCTTACAACTGTAGCAGCCACACAGGTTCTATAGTAAACCAATACACATTATAGACAACATCTCCTATGGAGTCTGTGTTAAGACTTTACATGTGTGGTCTGTGTCCTAAATGCTTTGGAGAGGATGTGTATGGCTGCCATACAGAGAGGTGTCAGATCCCACTGTATGCCTTCCGTGTATCCAAGACAGGACTAACATGTCTTACCTGTTCTACACACCTACACCATCACTGTGGTATAAATAGTACATGCTGGAGAGACAGGTATGTAACACAGACAGTACACCCTATATGCAACAGGCCAGGCCCCCCCCATGCAAATAAAGCACAAATCTGCTGTGACACACATCATGTTGAAGTTATACAATGGGATGCAGAACAAGACAATCATAACTTGTGTCAGATAAATGTCTGTACTGGACACAGGAAATCTGGAAATGGATCATCTCCATCACCACAGCTTGTAGATGTGTTAGCTCCTGAAACCCTGGTGACACCTATCAAGGGTATCAGATCTTTTCATATGTTAGGGATGCATGAGTAGGCTGAATGATGCCATTGTCCTTGTTAGCCTGTTATACAGATATGAACCTATGGAGCCATGCACCTATAGTGCTGTACCTTGTTGAAGACATATTTCTTCTGTGCTGACATTTCTTCCTTTGCTGTGACATCTATGGATTTATTGCCGCTGTGTAACCATATATGTCCCCAACAGACTCCTGAAACAGAAACAGGTCCATGACACTTTTCATTGTGTAAGTATACACCCATTACAACATTATACAACATAAGGTACACAAAATTATGTGGCTTACTTATTACAAATTTCAGCATGCAGTATCTGTCAATAAACAGTACAAGTGAGATGGCAAAACAACACTGCATTACACAAGTACATTTTAATTTACAGTCACCCTGTGCATCAGACATACAGCTTCATTTCCCTGTATCGATGATGATGATGACAGGAATGTGGCACAGGTATCATCACTTGCACAGGGTGTTGTGTGGGCATGCAGGAAGCCTAGGCTGACCCAAAAGACTGACTGCATGTGTGTGAGTCAAGAAGGGAAGGAGGCAAGATGGGCCATGGAAATGTGCCGTGTGTGTCTGTAAGTAACATGAATTTGACAGTGGTGTGTAAGTGTGTGCATGTACACAGTCAAGCTCAGTGCCAGCCCTACGTGTGTTTATGCTGTACAGCTTTGAACTGTGCATGGCAGAGCTGACAGTTCACCACCTCTGGTCCTGAACACGGGAACTGGCTCTGCCAGGAGCTGCAGTGGCACCTCCATGCCCAAGGTCAGAAGTGGTGCTAGTACCTCATGGTGACTGCTGTCCGCTGGGACCGTGTCCTCCACAGGAATGCTCAGAACCATGAGCCAATTGCCTGCCATGTCTTGGTGTGGGCAGCACACTCCCCTCTGGAGGGTTGCATGTACTGCCACTACAGCAGTGTGATTCTGCACGGCCACGTGGACTCTCTGGAGATGGGGTTACTGACTTATGTTCATGAGTCTGACGCTCAACTCCAACCATATGTTTCAGCACAGACTATGTGTGTTCCAAGACAGACAGTGTGAGATCTGTCTCAGTCCACCTTCTTTCCACTGCATCAGTGAACCAATCCAGGGGGGCAGCAATGCAGTGGAGGCAGTCACGGATGTCAGACTGTGCTGCATCCATAACCCTGAGCATACATCTGGAGTTCCTTTCAGAACATGCATGTGCCTCCATGACAGCCCGAAACATAAGCTGAGTGACCTGTGATGTGACACCTGCAACAGGTGGTGGATGGACAGCAGGCCTCCTACAAGCACCCCTATCAATCCGCCTGTGTGGAACCTTGCCAGCTCTCTGGCTATGGCTAGTGTCTACACTCACTCGAGCCATAGTTGCCACACTTGCCACACTTTCCAGATCAATGCCCCCACCCTCTAACTGTCCAATATATGTGGCCTCCAGGGACTGGGTATGTGAAACCGTGTGCGGTGACAATGAAGGCAGAAGAGGGATGCCAATCTTTGGGACAGATTCAGCCCCTGAAACCCCACCTGTGCCTCATTCTGGCTACCATCATCAGAGTATAATGAGACAGTGACATTAGGTTGTGTATTGGACAGTGACCAACCCCCCTCCCCCCCGGTCACCTATGATAAGTAAGGAAAAAGGAGTACATTAATACCTGCACTATTATGCAGGTATTAATGTACCGACACTATTATGCTCTGCAGAACTATGTTGCAATACATGTAAAGCTCTATGCACTGTTGTCACTAATACAGACCTGTTTAAAACCCAACCTCATAAAGTAGGACATGAGGACATTACTTTTCCCATAAACAGCTGTAGTTACTTGTAAATAAAAGCTTGTTACACAGCAATCTCATCAGCAACAATGAGGTACACTATTGACATTTGTGAAGACTCTGCACAGCTGACACATATGACAATGTGTAATGTCCTGGCAATACTGTCACATCTATCAGTGTGGCCACCCCTACAAGGCATAGGTATGACTCTAATGTATACAGTCAGAAAATATCTGTGCAGTTGGCAATTATGCTGACAGTACAGCAATCCAGGCAGCAGGCCTGGGATGACACTTTAGGGAATACACTGCTGTAAATCTACATCTGTAACAAAACAGTGTCACGCGTACCAGGAGCAGGACCACGGCCATGTCCAATACCTGACGAACCTGTGAACAGTTGACGGAGAGGTAATGTAAGCACCACCACATGTTACACCACAACAAGGTAATACGTCCATATATCTCATATTTACAGTAGCTACTTTGTTAGTAGTTATGTTGGTCAAAATCTGAGCATGACAGTCGAAATGCAGTTAACCCCCCCCCAAAGAACAAATACCTGACATCCATATAAAAGTATGTACACCCTGACTCACTGAATACTACAGTATTCCAAGGCTGATCAAACTAAGCTTACCAGCATGCTCCTCTGCCGTGAAAACTGTGGCACCCACATCCATGATGTATGGTGTGATGGATGCCTGGGAGCTGTCATGTTTTCCTAGGTTCACCAGGAATTCCTCAGTGGCTGACAGTGGTTGTTCTGCTGCAAGTCCTCCACTGGTGACGGCAAGATCCCTGGCTGCATCTGCTGCTCTTCTGCGTGCAGCATTAATCATATCTGTTGTACAGTGTCGAACCTGCTCATATGTCCTGCTCTGATGACCTATGGCATTCACATCACGGACAAGATCAGCCCACAATTCTGCCCGTTGTTCCCTGTTTTGCCTCCCCCTGGACAGTAGGAGTTCATGGTGTTGCCAGAGGCCTTCCAGTATTACATCATTCTCTACATCTGTGAAAGGGGCATGGCATCTGGGATACATGTTTCCTGTAAAACAAAATGGGAACATATGTCAGGATCACATATGTGGAAGTACACTTTGTAGAGATACAGCAATAACAGAATGGCTGCCAGTAGCCACTGCTTGATCAAACATCATATTCCACAGTGTGTAAACATACTAAGCATGTGGATACAACTAAGATACTAGTGATAATCAGCAATGTCCATGTGTACCATGACAGATACTGCTTTATGATCATATACCCAACACTAGAGTCCATTGTAGTGTGTCCCCTAGGGGGTAACCCCTCTGACTATATGTCAAAACAACAGTGCTGAGCAAATAGCAGTGTGCTATTACAACCTCTATAAAGGGACAGTCGCACGAGACCAGTGAAACACATTCCACCCTTGATGTATTGTATGTCCTCTGTACGTGCAAGAAATCTGGAGATCAATGACATGTCATTATCACAGTTCCAAGAAAGGCTTAATGCTGCAATCCCCATTCCCCCCAAGTATATTCACACATATGCATCATGTTGGAAACAAAAAGGTTACATACCTGATGGAAACAATATTCCTCTGTTGATATGTGCAGATATATAAAGTTTCTGGCAGCGCGTTTACTGTGTGAAGAAAGTCTCACACAGACTGGTTCCCCATAGCCAGCTGTTTCCTTTTTAAACATGCTTCTTATTACCAGGTGACTGCCTCTTAACCTGTGGTTCTGACATGCTAACTGCAGCCAACACAGCTGATTTGCAGTATCATCAGACAATGACATGCAACCACTGCACAAGATATAAGGCCTTCATGTAGATTAGAAATCCTTTCTGATAAGTTGTGCTGGACACTACTGGGGTGAGGAGACTGTTATCGCAAATGGTAGGTCTTTAGCAGCTACTTTTACATACAGATGCGTGTGCTACAGGCTGCAGCTGCTGCTGCAGGCAATAGGCATAGGCAAAGAGGATAAACACTTTGGAGGGCAACAAGCTGTATGAGTAACTGTGGGAACTGTGTCAGCCTTGTTGTGGAGGCAAAGCCAGAGTGCAGGTACCTATTCCACAAATTAAGGCATGTGTTTAAGGTAAATATTTTAGGTGACGGTATCACTAACAGAGTACTAGGCAAGATGTTTTTTGTGTCCCTGAGCAACATAGGAGTAAATATAACATTAAGTCAACCATTTGGACAATTGTCAGGCCATGTGTTACAGTCTGGTACTCATTTGGAATATATATGCTGGCAGTCCTTGTTACTAGCAGGGGCTTCATATGTGTATGTTAGTTGTACAGCTGTGTTAATCTGTAATGTGATTATGAAAGGATTGTGTGCTTCACTCTGATATTAGTGGACCACATGTGTATTACCCGGGTTAAAATCCTCTGTGAATGCATATCAATGCATGACCTGACACTTTATGCACTTATACTGTTGCTACAGGGATATGTGAAGTGTGTTCCTATCTGCAGTCCTGTGACTTCCATTAGTGGAAAGAAGACATTTGATTTGTAATGCATTGTGTGGATAAAGAGTGCATGATTCAGTCATTAATTGCTGGCTTCACAACAATGTAATTTAAATGCTACACACCACTGGACTTGAACCCAGCACTGTGTGTGGCAAAACTTACTAATTGCACAGCATTTATCAGATTGAACTACTGAGTCATCTTTACAGCAGGTGTATTTGTCAAGATATAAGTGCACACATACAGGCTGTGATATATTTTTTTACATCCATCATTGTGTGAATGGCTTTACATGGATGTATTTTTCCAAAAGAGTCCCAGGTGAACATACATGTTGCCATTAATGTTTTAGAAGGTGTACTTCGAAATGTTGCTGATAAACATGCATATTTAGTAAAACACAGAAAATGTAACTAGAAACGATAATAGCAAGCTGCAGTTAATTCAAAAGACTGTTTAATGTAAGCGCTTTCGGCTCGGTCACTACCAAGCCTTCATCAGACAAAACAGTATACTCAAATCAATTAGAATTTAAATAGTTGACTTAATTGCAACTCAATTAATTCTTAAAAGAGCAATGCCACAAAGAGTATGTATATATATATATATATATATATATATATATATATATATATATATAAATAACATAACGTTAATTTAAACATTAAAATGCATAATAAATCTACCGCTCAAGAAAGCTTTAGTTGATGATATATACACAAGAAAGAAAATATATATATGTGTATCACATTTCTATAAATGTGTATATATAAACTATAACAATTATTAAATACTAACTTACAACCTAATATTTCACAATAATAACACAATTAACAAAGTTAATTAAATATACTAAAAACGTAAATTGTGTCATGATCAAAGTGATGGAAAATGTTGTAATAAACTCATATTATCAAACACTATAAGATAAAACCAATATAGAATATACATAGTACAAAAAAACAATCTTATATGCCTATTTTATCTATTCAGTGATAATAATTTTAAAACACATTTAATGGACAAGGTTTCATTTAAACCTGGGAATGAATGGGCATTTGTAATAATCTGCCATTTCAATTCATCTAATTCAAGCTTTAACTGCCAGGGACCTCCTCTAATGTCTAAGGGTCTATGTTGCAAAATAATAAACTTGAATGAATGAGCAGGATTTTGGGCAATATGTTTTGCAACAGCATTATTAGGATCTCCCTTATTAATAGCATAACAATGCTCATAAACTCGTTGTCTAAACTTTCTTTCCGTCTTACCAATGTAAAACGCATCGCAGAACTGACATAATGCTGCATATGTCACTATTTTGGTGTCACAATTAAATCTAGATTTAAGAAAGTATTTCTTACCATTAATATTACAAACATTACTGACCAACATATGTTTACATTGTGAACAGCAGCCACATTTGAACATACCTTTAATTTTTGAATGTGTCAAACAAATGTCTTGCTTTTTTTCTAATATATTTTTTAAATTCAGACCTCTCCTGTAAGTAATCTTAGGTTTATCCCCTAACACTTCCAAAAGTTGTTCATTACTTTTAATTAAAGTCCAATTCTTAAATAAAATTTCCTTGATAAAATTAAAATCAAGAGAATAAGTATGCAAAAAGCTTGTGAAATATGAGCTTTTATTTTGGAGGTTAGCAGAACCTAGGTTAGGTTCCATCAAGTTATTATTACAAGGACCAGTTTGGAGCAATGAGTCGCTCATCACGTTATAATCCAAATGTTGGTCAGAATTAAGTAACGGTGAGAAAAAACCAGATGATCTTTTATGTTCTACCTCTAACCTGATGCTAGTTATTATATGGGAAGGGTAACCCCTATTCAAAAACATACTTTCCAACAAATTGCATTTATGTTCGAAATCTAAGTTGTCAGAAGTCATGCGTGCTGCTCTCACAATTTGGCCCTTGATAACAGCATGCTTCTGATGAAAGGGATGACAACTACTATAGTGCAAAAAAGCATTCGAATATGTGGGTTTCCTAAAGATTTTACTTTTGAAACACTGTTTAACTTGATCTTACATTCCCGGTCAACAAATGATAAATAAAATAAAATAAAATAAATAAATAAATAAAATAAAATAAAAAAATCTTTTTCAAGTAAAATATCAGGAAAGTTAATGGAATCAGCTCCTATATCATAAGTAAACTCTAGAAACGTAATAGTTCTTGATATAGCCTCAATAAATGTTGGAATATCTGCTAAATCTCCTTCCCATAAGCAAAACATATCATCTTGGTACCTAGTGTACCAAGAGATGTTGTTCTGAAAAAGAGGAATCTGATACAGACAGGTATGCTCCCAATGGGCCATGACCATGTTGGCAAAACTGCCACCACAAGGAGAACCCATGGCCACACCTGACTTTTGCAAAAATAATTTACTATTGAAAGTCATGTAATTGTTAGTTAGAATGAGGTCTAATAAAGTGGTCACTAAATAAATGCTATTATGATCTGCTTTCTTAGCTGAAAGGATCTCAGAAGCCCATTCAATGCTTAAGTCATGTGGGATGACCGTATATAGGTCTTTAACATCGATTGTTAAAAAAATACTATTCGGTTTAAACTTCAATTTATTAACATGTTGTAAAAAAGACCACGAATCTTTGCAAATTTGTGGTTGAGTATCCAAGTATGGTTTAAGAATATTGTCGACAAATTTGGCACATCCATAGGTGATTGAACCCCGTCCATCCACAATTATTCTGAAAGGTGGTTCAACCAAAGACTTATGAATTTTAGGAGTGCCACAGATTGACGGAATGGAAGGGGCCGTCATTGATAGAAAATGGTATACATCAATGTCAACAGATGATTCAATAAATAAATCTTCAATAGCTTGCTTAATTCTATTATATGCCCCGTTAACCTCATTCCGAGAAACTTGACTATAGGCGTCTGTATAAAGTTGGGCTTCCATTTTCTCATTGTATAACAGCTGGTCCATAAATACAAGACCCCCACCCTTGTCAGGTTTCATAATTCTGACATTACAATTCTTTAGCAAGGATATTAGGTCTAATTCGTCTTCTGTGTAATTTTTACTAAAGATTCGTGGTCTTTTTTACAACATGTTAATACATTGAAGTTTAAACCGAATAGTATTTTTTTAACAATCGATGTTAAAGACCTATATACGGTCATCCCACATGACTTAGGCATTGAATGGACTTCTGAGTTCCTTTCAGCTAAGAAAGCAGATCATAATAGCATTTATTTAGTGACCACTTTATTAGACCTCATTCTAACTAACAATTACATGACTTTCAATAATAAATTATTTTTGCAAAAGTCAGGTGTGGCCATGGGTTCTCCTTGTGGTGGCAGTTTTGCCAACATGGTCATGGCCCATTGGGAGCATACCTGTCTGTATCAGATTCCTCTTTTTCAGAACAACATCTCTTGGTACACTAGGTACCAAGATGATACGTTTTGCTTATGGGAAGGAGATTTAGCAGATATTCCAACATTTATTGAGGCTATATCAAGAACTACTACTTTTCTAGAGTTTACTTATGATATAGGAGCTGATTCCATTAACTTTCTTGATATTTTACTTGAAAAAGATCAAGTTAAACAGTGTTTCAAAAGTAAAATCTTTAGGAAACCCACATATTCGAATGCTTTTTTGCACTATAGTAGTTGTCATCCCTTTCATCAGAAGCGTGCTGTTATCAAGGGCCAAATGGTGAGAGCAGCACGCATGACTTCTGACAACTTAGATTTCGAACATGAATGCAATTTGTTGGAAAGTATGTTTTTGAATAGGGGTTACCCATCCCATATAATAACTAGCATCAGGTTAGAGGTAGAACATAAAAGATCATCTGGTTTTTTCACACCATTACTTAATTCTGACCAACATTTGGATTATAACGTGGTGAGCGACTCATTGCTCCAAACTGGTCCTTGTAATAATAATTTGATGGAACCTAACCTAGGTTCTGCTAACCTCCAAAATAAAATCTCATATTTCACAAGCTTTTTGCATACTTATTCTCTTGATTTTAATTTTATCAAGGAAATTTTATTTAAGAATTGGACTTTAATTAAAAGTAATGAACAACTTTTGGAAGTGTTAGGGGATAAACCTAAGATTACTTACAGGAGAGGTCTGAATTTAAAAAATATATTAGAAAAAAAGCATGACATTTGTTTGACACATTCAAAAATTAAAGGTATGTTCAAATGTGACTGCTGTTCACAATGTAAACATATGTTGGTCAGTAATGTTTGTAATATTAATGGTAAGAAATACTTTCTTAAATCTAAAATAGTGACATATGCAGCATTATGTCAGTTCTGCAATGCGTTTTACATTGGTAAGATGGAACGAAAGTTTAGACAACGAGTTTATGAGCATTGTTATGCTATTAATAAGGGAGATCCTAATAATGCTGTTGCAAAACATATTGCCCAAAATCCTGCTCATTCATTCAAGTTTATTATTTTGCAACAGAGACCCTTAGACATTAGAGGAGGTCCCTGGCAGTTAAAGCTTGAATTAGATGAATTGAAATGGCAGATTATTACAAATGCCCATTCATTCCCAGGTTTAAATGAAACCTTGTCCATTAAATGTGTTTTAAAATTATTATCATTGAATAGATAAAATAGGCATATAAGATTGTTTTTTTGCACTATGTATATTCTATATTGGTTTTATCTTATAGTGTTTGATAATATGAGTTTATTACAACATTTTCCATCACTTTGATCATGACACAATTTACGTTTTTAGTATATTTAATTAACTTTGTTAATTGTGTTATTATTGTGAAATATTAGGTTGTAAGTTAGTATTTAATAATTGTTATAGTTTATATATACATATTTATAGAAATGTGATACACATATATATATTTTCTTTCTTGTGTATATATCATCAACTAAAGCTTTCTTGAGCGGTAGATTTATTATGCATTTTAATGTTTAAATTAACGTTATATTATTTATATATATATATATATATATACATATTCTTTGTGGCATTGCTCTTTTAACAATTACTTGAGTTGCAATTAAGTCAACTATTTAAATTCTAATTGATTTGAGTATACTGTTTTGTCTGATGAAGGCTTGGTAGTGACCGAGCCGAAAGCGCTTACATTAAACAGTCTTTTGAATTAACTGCAGCTTGCTCTTATCGTTTCTAGTTACATTTTCTGTGTTTTACTAGTAGAGATTTTTGAAACATGCATATTTACCTGCTATTAGAGACATCACTTACATCCATTATTCCATGTCTGGCTTTCTACTGGTGCACTCTTGCACCAGACTCCAAGTTACACTCCCATTTTTTTCCATTATTCTTTTAGCAAGTTTGCATGGCGCAGCACGATGCGCAGCTCTGCTTAAACACGCTTAATTTCTGTAACTTGCAGTTATTACATTTTTCTTAAACCACCTGTTTAAATTAACAGCTGTGTGACGTGGCATTTTAATGCAGTGGTCTACAGGTGCAATAGTCTTGGGTTCAAATTAGGGGACAGATGTTTATTTTGTACATTTATTATCATTTAAAACACATATATCCATTTAACTGAGCTTAGCAATGCTGAGCAACGTGGCGCGTCACGCAGCATCACGCAAAAAAATCTTTAAAGAAAATAAAAATGGGGAGATAGGAAAGCGGTGAAATGGGTGCAAGCAGGGGAAAACATAGTGAAAGGCAGGTAGGTATGTGCAGGAAGGGTGTAGGAAAGAATCATAGCTATACATTTCTTGTACAGCAACAACTGTGCACTTTGACAGAATTTGTAGATTACTTTGGACACTCACCCTCACAGAGAGGGGCGAAAGCAACATAACTGAGTTGTCAAGCCAACTGGACCAAATTACGTGTGTCCAGTGGACACGTGTACAAAATGAAGAGCTATATATGGGACAATTTTTTTTTGGACAGGTGCCCATTTTTTTTTAAGGTGAGTGTGTAATGCTGGGGAAGGGACATAGGTACGTATAGGGGAGGTAAGTTGGGTAGGTGAGGAACCTTTTGCAGACAGATAAGACAGCAGACAGGGGTGACACATGGGGAGGGTGAACACCTTGGATGGGTAGGGTGTTGTGGAATCGCAGTACCATATACCTCCACAAGATAGCAGTGTGACTCAAGTCTCTACCCATGGGACTGTCAGTATTGCTCCAGGGGTGGCAGTGGTAGAGGCTGGGCTCTGTAGTAAGCCTGCCCCACCATGGTGGACAACATGCTCTCCATCCAGCGCAGGCATTGTCCAAACCCACACTACATAATCTTCTGCACCATAACTGGCAGTTCATCACAGGTGACAACTCCCCTTCCACCGCCGCTTCTAGAGGGGGGCCCAGCCTTGTCCCATGGGGGTGGAACTACCTGATGCTGCAGGTAGTGCAGGGGCAGCAGAGGGGGCAACAGCAGCCTGAGTCCCAGATGTGCTGGGGCCCGGTGCCATGGCTGTTGGAGGCAAGGTAGGCAGATCAGCTGGAACTGGCCTTCCTTGACACACTGTAGTAAATCAGTTATAACAATAAGTTAAGGTTAATAACAACCAAACCAATGCTAGTATTACCATAATGGAACATAATATTGATTAATCCAAATGCATATTAGGGTATATTATGTGGAGCACAACATTAAATAACATAACAGTAAGTATGTTAACAAGCCAATATGAAAGAACCCATAAGGTCAACAAAACAGTTGTTTTAACAAAATATATTAATATTAAATCATAATAATAAATAACAATAATAAATTAAAGAAGATAAGGGGTGGGGAGAGAGAGAGTAAAAACACACCATTAGTGACATCGCAGATGATATCCCTAAAAAGACTGCTAATACATAGTTCTACAGATGTGCAGTGTCAGTTGTGAGTACAGTGACTACAATTCTTCTATAGATGATGTAGCATGTACATACCTCTCAAGCTGTTAGTATGGGACAGTATGGGCCAAACACTAACAAATGCAGGTACACAACTACAACAAACTGTTTCATGTAATGTGCACATACATGACTACTGTAAATGGATTTGAAAATACAATGCATTCCCGGTAATCATTTATCTGCTAATCATGGACCAGACAGACTGGGCAGTTGTCATTACATTACGAAAAATCGCGACAGTTGAGAGGAATGTTTGTGTACATTTATTAGACTAGACAGTCATCATGTATCTGCCGTCATTGCAGGCATGGGATTAGAACCCAAAAGCTGTGACTGCAGGAGACATCTGCAAATAATATAACAATTGACTGCAGCAACTTAGAACAGACATGCAATGAATACAGCCCTACTGCAAGTATTAAGACACATTTAGTTATGAAACCACAATCCTGCTTTACACTTTATAGGTATTGCTACTAAGTATCTGTGAAGTATACACACAATATCTGCCCATAAAGTGGGCTACCTCACCCATACACTTTTTGTTCCTCTAGTGGGAAGAAGAGAGAGCATTATGTGACTTCATGTGTCCTGGAGACGGCCTTGAACCATACTGTGGGTTGTGCAATACATTTTTCAAGCAATTACTTTTGCATTCCAGCTACTGGAGTTTTAGAGTTGACTGCAGCAACACTACAAGACACACAATGCATTCAGCTCTTTTGCAATTATGTTATGACACTACACTCTTGCTTTATACCTTAATGCTTCCTGTTATTGTTTATTGCACTACAGTTTTTATTCTTTATTTATTGCACTACAGTTTTTATTATTTATTGCTTATTGTACTGCAGTTATCATAATATATCCATATTTACCACACTCACAGCACTTCCTGGCCAGGTGCCCGGCACGGGACTGCAATTTGCAAGTCCTCTCAGCTGCAGCTGTTGGAAGAGAAGCACACCATTTTGCATACCAGTTTTGCACAAATTCAGCTTGTATTTTAGTAAAGTAGTGGCAAAAATACTTACATATGTCTGGGGCATGGCTGGTCCTGGCCTTTTGGATACAGGTGTCCAAAGTTCCCCTCTTACTACGCTTCAGGTCATCATAGTGGTGATGATACTGCTCACAAATGCGGGGGATACCAGCAGCACTGGTAAGTTCCCTTGCCAACTGATCCCAGGCCTTAGCCTTACATTCTGAGCTCAGGTAAATGCTCTGTAACAGCATAGGTTTGTAAATGCATACTAGCAGCCCAACAAACACCCTAGACTCCAGCACTCCCCATCTCTGCACCCTCTCCAACACTGCCTGGCATATCAACAGACTCCAACAAATGGTGCAGAATTTCCACCTATTGGCTTTAATATAGGCTGTTTTCCCACCCTTACACTTCATACTGCAACATTCAAAAAAGTGCTGTATTGCTTAGCATCACGCAAACCAGCTTAGCAGAGCTGAGCATCACTGAAACGTTTACAACCGTAATTGTAATGAAGCTTAGCAACACGCAAACAGTAATACCCGTTAACCATGTTTAAACAGTGATTAGCACTGCACAGCTCTTCTAAATGTAACAATTTTGTTTTTAAATTAAACAAAAAATTTAATTACATTAAAAATGGTACGACTGCTAGGGAATCAGACACAGGACCTACTAAGCTGCAGGCCATGACTATCCATTTAGCTTCTTGGATAGTATGTAAACTAATATACCGTCACATATACTACTAAGATACCTGTTAGCATTGCTAAGCACAGCGCTGCGTAAACAGGCTTAAACATAGCCAGAAATAATTAATTACATCTGGTTTCTATTTTTAGATGTCTGACATGTGTCAGCTGTGTATGTGCAAGCATGGCTTGGCTCTGCTTCGCTCCACACTGAGCAAATGAGCAAAAAAAAAAAAACAAAAAAACAACTATAATAATTAATTACATCTGGTTTCTATTTTTAGATGTCTAGCAGGTGTTAACTGCATATATCTAAGTGTAGCTTGGCACTGCTGCGCTCCACAATGCAAACTAACATAAAAAAATAAGAAAATTAAAACACAAAATATTAATTCACAGTGCATTTCAACAGTAGCAGGGTACATTACAGGGAGTCTCACCCTGACATAACATCTGTAAAGGAATTCCTTGGACAATCCACAACCATGGGATAGCTTCTACACTTCTCCCTACATGGACTCAATATCCTTGTTACTATGCTCTCCCTCGGCAGCATGCCATGATTAATGTGCATGGCACACTGCTGAGGGGGAACCGTGGCTGTGTACACAGGTACATTCCGTGTAGGCTCTACATGGAGCCTACATGTATTTTAATGAATCCTGGGGAAGATTTTGTTTATCTAGTTACTCAAAATACTATTCACTCCCCATGTATTTGGACACAAAATATCCAGTGGCTGCCCTGTATTTTAATTTAATTCCTCAGTTATCTACCTACAATTTACTATACTCAGATACAGCCTATTATTAGATTTATATAATTCAACATGGAACAAAGAGAGAATATTTACTCAGATTACATTGTTATTCAAACTCAGCTCTAGATTAGAAATACTCCTTCAGTTTCTCTCATATTCTGAAGCTCTGTCTACCCCTGTTGGCCTCCATTTTTCCTTATAGTAATTCCTCTTTGCTATGTCATCTGAATACCTCTTCCTGTTTTTTCTTTTCCTCCTAATGTTCTTACTTTTTTTATCTAAGACTTGCTCAGTCTTTGTTTTAGAATTTTCCTTTATAACTGGGAGTTGGAGGGTGGCCTAATGGTTAAGGTGTTTGCCTTACAAACACAAAATGCAGGGTTTGAGTCTCACAAGGGATAACTGGCTAGGCTTAAAATGGCTCACAAGGGCAGTTAGCTTAGTACTAATCTATGAACCTATATCCACCATTAAATCTTAGCATTTTCTTAAAGTTTGAATCTTGGTAGGATTTCCAACTCCTAGGTATTTATTTTTATGCAGTCAACAACAAAGAGAATACTGGTTACTTGACATGGTCTCTACAATTTATTTTTCTCCACCCTGCTCAAGAGCAGTGCCTTGCCAAAATTACTTACACTAAAATCTGCAAATCACTTTTGAAAAACTAATTTTGCACAAGTCCAGAAAATATGCTCCAATTTCCTATTTTGTACAGAGTGACATCTTCAGTACACCCCACTCACTTCAGGATGCATCCTATGCAATCTTTCAGGGATATAAAATCACTTGTGGAGGCACTTCCAAGCAAAGATTCTGGATTTATGGGTCTTAGTTAATATCTTAGGCAATTCACAAATATCTCAAATTTGGCCTGAAATTCTCTTCAACATTTTCCATCCAAAACACGGCCTGACTTGCTTTTCATCCATCTATCAACCACTAGGGCCCAAATAAAAGTAGCTAATTAATCTTTTTAACTCTATCAAAATGTCTATCACATCTGGCTTTTTAATCTCTCTCCTTTTTATCTTGGTTTCATAATTTATTGTTACCTGGTATATGCCCCTACAACTGAAACATTCTAATCACTGGAACTGAAAAATTTCCCATACTTCCTCCCACTGTAACCTTCTTTGTCTCTCTCAAAGCTGCCCCACAAAACAGAATTACATATTCCCAGCCCATCAATGATTTGTTACTTCAAGATTAACACATAGGCTCTAGTTCAAATCTTCACAGCTTGCAGGCTTTGGTCCATTGCATTCCTTGCACATCACTATATATTTGAAGCAGGAGTCCCCACTTTCTTCCCTTGACTTTGCTTGTGACTAGAGATTTATCTTCCCAATTAGGACAAGATCATTTTCTTAGCAGACCATCATCCATTCACATTTCCAGAAATACACTAGGTTTTGCACACTGTATGTCAATCTTAACTGTGCATAAATACTCTTGATTGGGAATCTCCAGACTTCCCTTAGCTATACATATCATATTTTCCCATTTAGCCCTGGGGCCTTTGTTATTCCAACCATATTTAATTTCTTCTTTCATAAGACCATTTCAAAATGCCTTCCCTGGATTACATCTAAAGGACTGAGCTACTGAGCTACAACTAATATCTGAAGAAATGTAAACATTTTGATTATATAGATTTTATTATCTGTGTCTGTTGCTATAGTTTTCCATTTCTACAACATACCGAATATCTTAACCTTTACCTCCCAGCATAACTCATTTGGAGATTGCTTGGGATCTTTTGAAATTCAAACCACTATTTATCTTAGTCTAAAATGGCCACAGAGCTGTAGGAATTCCAGTATCAATTCAGGGGCTGGCTCGAAATGCACATTAACAGACCTGATTTTGTCTTCATTAATTTTATACCCTGAAATCTTTGCAAACATTTTTAGGATGCCAGATATTTTTCATATGTCGCTCACTGGGTTGGTACAATATAAAATTCCATCACCTGCAAATAAGGCAAGTTTTCGATATTCCTCTTATTCAGTCCCAACCCATTATATCAGATTCTCTAATTTTCCGAGACACAGGTTCAAGATAAATTGCAAAAAGCAATAGGTACCTCTGCCTTGTGTATCATGTAATCTTTATTTCTTTTCTTTTTTTAAATACCTTCATTAAATTATCATTAAGATATGGGCACACATACATTAAGAAAGCAAATTATATTAACATTTGTCATATTCATGCATAACACACTGCATATATGTTTCTCTCTCTTTTTAAACAGATATCCATGCCACTATATACATTGCTCAATTACTGCCTTCCCTTAAACCTTACATCTCATCTTGAACATTTACTCTGCATGTATTATTCCCACAAATTCTATTTATTTTTATGCTATTTGCTACTTCCTTTTTCTAAAGATCCCACCTCCAGTTCTTTTTATCTCCTTTACAGTATAAAGTACTTCAATTACAGTTTTTTTAGATTTTGATTTACAGTTTCTAGTAACTGCATTTTGGCAGCCAAAACATTTAAACTTAGTAAGACCTTACTTTGTACAGGCAATTTAAAGCCTCTGTCTCAGCTCAAAGGAATAATTTCTTTAGTTACAGACGTTTGTTTACTATTTATTTCTTTGACATTTATATTCTTGTTTACATTTATTGTTTTCAAAGTACTCTGTAAGAGCTACCAACTTATTACACTCCCCAAAAAACAAATTTCCAGCTACATCTCTCTTTTCCATTACTCCTCTAGCCTTTGCTATTGGAAACAATTACCTGAAGACTGCTTGGGTTATCAAAATAATATGCAAACACTTCCAAGAAAATCCTAAACCTTCTGGAATGTGTCACATACTTGGGAGCCATACTGATGTCTTTACATTGTTTTATTAAACTGCCTCTCCAGTCTCTCTTCCCAATCTTTTTCCAGTAGAAAATCCTTTATTAAGTACACAGACAAGCAATCCAAGTAAAACAAAAATAACAGAGTAATAGTTTCCTCATAAGCTTTCTAACTATATATATACTTTTTACCAAGCAAGGGAGTGGTTTATTGTGCTGTAAAATAAAGTGTTATTGGTATACATGTTAAATTAAGAAGAAGAACCAAAGGCAACGTATCAAGTAGATATCCAGGAACAAACCACCATATAAATTAGAACAGCAAGTTTATTAGAACATAATCTAAAATAATCTCCAAAGGATGAACCAGTTAGCGCTTTCATTTAAATAAATGTTAATCTTGCTCAGACATTGATTTAAAATATTGCACATCTTAAATACATCTCTATAGTCATGTAATTTCCTTTAATTAATTAACTTAATATTACATTTAAAAAGACACTGCCCTATTCATGCATAAATACAACTTTAAATAAATATGAATATGTGAAAAAAAAATAAAGAAAGAAATAAAATATATATATATATATATATATATAAATCCTTATATAAAAATGTATTTATAAACATTATGAAAAACATATACCTATGTATGTATATAAAAAATAATAAATAGACATACATATGTATGTATATAAAAATGCATACTATACAAAATGCTTATATATATATATATAACTGACAGCATATTCAGTTATTTCCACAAATTTTATTTCTTTTTAACACCTTCAGCTTCAATATTGAGGCTATGGAGCTGTGTTCATTGATTCAAGAATATGCAAATGGTATAGCATACCCTAGACCCACCATATCCCAAAACCGAAAAAGATTTGTAAACAACAATGTAAGCGGAGATGAGTGAGAGCAAGTACATGGATACAACAATAACAATCAGGAGTCATATAACCAAAATGATCCGGCTTTGAGAAGGTCGGAAAGAATCAAAAATAAGAATAATCCTCCATCTAATGGATACCAGCAGCCAGCGTGGTTTCAAGGAGCGAGGCCCAAAAACAAACTGTGGAGGACTTGAACATTGATGATAGTCATTTCATTGTCGTGAATGGTATGGTTGATTCTTATGTTGATAGTTGTACGGTTGTGCTGAATGAAAATGAAGATTTTAAAGTATATAATTTTTCAAGTATGTTAATTCATTGTAGAACAGCAGATGTGTTAGCCAAAGAAATGACTTTTGTTCCTTCAGCTTACAGCAATTTCACAAACACTATTTTAGATCTGAAATTATATCTTAGGAAAGTAAATTTTAAATTATTATATCAGAGTAGTATATTAAGGCAAGCTAATATGTTTAAGATTAGTAGCACATATAATACCACCCTCCATCCTAGACTGGTGGCTTATGAAAAGATGTGTGAGATAGATCTTAAAAATTTAAATAAATATAATTATAGAAGGAAAGTAGTGAATAATTTAAGTATAAATGAACAGAAAATATTAACTCACTTAAAAGACGAGAAAGTACGGATAATGAAACCAGACAAAGGAGATGGGGCAGTGCTAATGGATGTACACGATTATATCAGCAGATTGCAAGAAATATTAGACACAGACATTTATCATAAAGTTTCTGTAAAATGAAGTTAATGGAGCATACAGGAAAATATACATGCAGTTAAATGATATGTTTATAGATAGACGTATAGGCATTGAATTGTATAATTGCTTAAACGTTTCACCTGCAAGAGTCCCAGTATTTTTTGGAATGCCAAAGATACACAAATCTATTTTTAATCCACCAATGCACCCCCTAGTTGAAGGAAGGGACTTGATCACCTCAGCAAGTGCAAAATATATTGACTGTGAATTTAAATATATTCTCAGAAATGAGAAACAAATTTGCAAAGATTCCTGGTCATTTCTATACCATATGAATGACATAGAATACAACTGTAATGGCATATTGGTCACTATTGATGTATGTGACTTATATACTATCATTCTGCAAGAAATAGGTGTAGAGTGGACCAGTGAAATGTTATATAATTATCATATGCACCAGGATAAAATTAATTTGTTGATAGAGTTGCTAGAGATTGTGTTGAACAACAATTTCATCACATTTAATGGCAACTACTCTTTACAAAAAAGAGGTATTGCGATGGGGTCGCCATGTGGGGGGGGGTGTATGCTAATATTATTATTATGGCTTACTGGGAGAGGAAACATGTATTCAAAAGTAGATTCCATGAATATATTAAATCTTATCATAGGTTCCAGGATGACATCAGTATAATATGGCAAGGCACCAATAGCATGCTTGAAGAATTTTTGATATACATAAATGAATCAACAACTTTTTTAAGGTTTACATGGAAGGTTAGTGTTGAACAAATGGAATACTTAGATATTAAACTCATTAAGGAACATATAGAGGAAATGTATGTAGCTCAGATACACAGGAAGAAGACGTATTCAAATAGCCTATTGCATTATAGCAGCTCACACCCCCAACACCAGAAAAAATCAGTTGTAAAAGGGCAAGCAGTTAGAGCTGCATGTCTGATCACTAAACAGCAAGACTTTTTAGATGAGTGTGTTAATCTACAAAGTATGTTCTGTGCAAAAGCATACCCCAGTGCATTCATGGATAGGATTATAGAAAAAGTGAGAATGAAAAGAGAGAGCTGTTATTTTAAACCCATTTTAGATAAAGTAAATCATACTAATGAGACAGAAATAAATGAAGCTGAAGAAAGAATTTTAGAAAGTAATTTTTCACAAGAAACATAATATAGAATACAACAATCCATGCAGGCTTTCAGAAGCATTAATAATAACATACAGTGAAGATTTTAGATTGCTTAAATAGATCTTAGAGAAAAACTGGACAGTTTTAAGCGAAGATGAAGATTTTAGACAGCTAGTTGGTGAAAAGCCACTTGCTGTGAATAGAAGGGGTAAAAATTTGAAAGATCGATTAAAATATAACGAGACACATAGTAACAATAGGATATATGGCATGAAAAAGTGTGGTTTTTGTAAATGGTGTCACAAAGTAGAAGTTAATAATGAATTTACTATAAGAGGCAAAAAATATTTTATAAAAGGAAAATACAACCGTGAATCTAAGGCTGTTGTACATTTAAATAGATGCAATTCATGCTCAGCCTATTATATAGGGAAAACTGAAAGGAAGTTTTCCCATCGAGTATATGAGCATGAATATGCAATTAGAAGGTCTAACTTAAACAATGCCTTAGCTAAGCATTCTACAAATCATCCTGGACATCAGTTTACTTACATTATTATTGACCATGTAGTAACTGATGATAAGAAAGCATGGAGTGTGCTTTTGGAATTAAAAGAATTAGAATGGCAGGTGAGGCTACAGGCAGATAGTTGACCAGGAATCAATGAACACAGCTCCACAGCCCCAATATTGAAGCTGAAGGCGTTAAAAAGAAATAAAATTTGTGGAAATAACTGAATATGCTATCAGTTATATACATAAGCATTTTGTATAGTATGCATTTTTATATACAGACATACATACATATGTATGTCTATTTATTATTTTTCTATACATACATAGGTGTATGTTTTTCATGATGTTTATAAATAGTTTTTTTATACAAGGATTTATATATATATATATATATATATATATATATATATATATATATTTTTTTTTTCACATATTCATATTTATTTCAAGTTGTATTTATGCATGAATAGGGCAGTGTCTTTTTAAATGTAATATTAAATTAATTAATCAAAAGAAATGACATCACTATAGAGATGTATTTAAGATGTGCAATATTTTAAATCAATGTCTGAGGAAGTTTAACATTTATTTAAACGAAAGTGCTAACCGGTTCATCCTTTGCAGATTATTTTAGATTATTTTCGAATAAACTTGCTGTTCTAATTTATATGGTGGTTTGTTCCTGGACATCTGCTTGATACGTTGCCTTTGGTTCTTCTTCTTGTTTTTATGGTCTATCAGTGTGGTCGTTTCATACATGGTAAATTTACATTCCTTAGTTCCCCCATCAGTGTGACATTCGAGCTGGTTCTGCCCTACTTAGTTGCTGTCATAATAATATAACCCTTATGTACTTTAAATAAAATTAATAATGATGTGGTACCTCTTATTAAACCAGATTAAGTCTGTGATTTTTTCCAAGACAACATACAAAAAAAATCTATTGTAAAAATCATATTCTATTTCCATAACCTATTTTTAACAAAGATCGCTTTTGTCCTTTCTAGACTTCTTCAGGTCTGTGTACAAGAACCCTAAAATCTAAAAATATATTACTGTATACTTAGTATTGTTATTACACATCATTTTGAATAAAGCGGAAAAAAATAAGAAAAAGAAAAAAAATGTATGACGATGGAAACAAAATATACACTTAAATTAAAACTGATTTAACAAAATATTTAGAGTTCTTGTACACAGACCTGAAGAAGTCCAGAAGGACGAAAGTGATCTTTAACAGGTTATGGAAATGAATATGATTTTTACAATGGATTTTTTTGCATGCAAAGTGTACATGTATATATATATATATATATATATATATATATATATATATATATATATATATATATATATATATATATATATATATATACACATATACAGACACATATATATATATATATATATATATATATATATATTTAGATTGCCAATTGGTCTAAGGTTTATATATTTCCAGTCATGTAGTATATTGTCTTGGATAAAATCAGACTTAATAATCTGGTTAAATAAGAGGTACCACATCATTATTAATTTTATTTAAAGTACATAAGGGTTGTATTATTATGACAGCTACTAAGTAGGGCATGACAAGCTCGAATGTCACACTGATGGGGGAAAGGATGTGAATTTAACATGTATACCAATAACACCTTGTTTTACAGCACAATAAAACCACTCCCTTGTCTGATTAAAAAAAAAAAAATATATATATATATATATATATATATATATAGTTAGATTGGATCGCTCATCTGTGTACCTAACAAAGGATTTTCGACTGGAAACAGACTGCCTAATCTGCTTGGACTGCTTTCGAATACTTAGTAATGTTGTGCAATATTTCAAATGATATATATTTTTATTTTTTTAATTTTTTACTTAGGACGAGTTTAAGCTTGCTACTTCTACTACCACTATCTGATCTGATTAATATACAGTGATTAACTAGATATATATGGATTGAAAATCTTCCACACATAGAAGTTTCTTACACTGTTTTGTTTTTTGACCCACTATACTTGTTTAGTGGGTTGTTTGAGACTTCGGGGATACCGCAGAGATTACTTTTTTTTTCTTCCCGAGCTTTTCTAACTTATTCTGACTCATTCTTATAATTATTAGGCAATATTTTACATACCCTACTACCTATCCCCATTTTAACAACAGCTTCTGTTCTAGAATCAGCCAAAAAACTCTACCAGAGTCGGTCTTTCACAAAGAAAGGGATTATCCCTTTCTCTATGCCAATATTCTGATATGAATTCCTGGCAGGGGAGGCAGTCTGTATCTTGTAGACCAATCTTCTTCTGACCTTCAGCCCATTCTATTAACTTTCGCTCTCTCTGGTTATTTGCTCTTAATACCTTGGCTCTTCTGCAGATTTTCTCCAGTAAATTCCATCCCCTCTTGCCTGTTTTCTATATCCTTCTTTGCAGTCACCCTTATTGGCAAAATCTTCTTTCTTTATTCCCATGTTGACTTAGTTCATAGAACACTTTCTAAATATAATATTTAGTATGGTTGTTTTCTTTAAGAATCTATATCTGAAATACCACTCTCTCTCCTTATTTCTCAAGCTTTCACCCTGTTTCATCACCATCCCTCTCCACTTTGATTTATAACCTTCTACTTGCATTATTGATATGAGCTTTAATCATCACGTTCTATGGGGATAATCAACATATCACATTTAATTCATGCCCTCTTCCCTTCTCAATAAATGTATTTAACTTTAATTATTGTCCACAAATTCTTCTCTGGTTGATAAAAACTTTCCTGCCATGTACATAAAACTACAGAGATAGTGTTACTATCCATATCCATAATCAAGAGATTCCAGCTTCTCATTCTTTGTATTATCATTTGTTTAGGCTCGTCCTAAAAATCCTTAGCTGCCATAACTTATTTTTTTTAATCCATACACCTATTTCATTTTTATGATGTCCCCATAAATATGGGTATTGTTGAACTAGTTCATGAATGGGTAACATATGTACTTCTGTAGCATTCATCTTTATTAATTTTATATCCTGAAAAGATATGAGCCTGTCTCAAAATATTCTACAACACTGAGCTGTCCTTTTTCTGGATGTATCAAGTAAAAATGAATATCGTCTGCAGATAAAGTTAACTTTGCTTCATTGCTATAGAAGTTATATCCGTGAAAATGAGGGTCCCTTATTTTCTTTCCCAGTGGCTATAAATATAAAGCAAATAATAAGGGGGAAAATGACACACCTGCATTGTTCTTTTGTTCAAATACAACTTGCCCTACTGGAATGCTCACCTTCATTTTTGCCTTTGATCCTTCACATATTCTCCTAATTAAAATCCTATTATTTTATCAGGGAATTCAAATGCCTCCATTGCCCTACTCATAAAATCCCAGCTGACTCTATTGAATGCATTTTCTGCATAAAGACCCACCAACAATACCAATATTTTCTTACCTTCTTCCATCTGGATCATCTTTGTTCTATTGATACTGTCAAATGTTTGCCTCTTCTCCTCACCAAAAAACCCCCACATTGATCCATATCCATCAATTTTGGCAACACCTTTGCTATTCTCTTAGCTAGTACAGACACACACTTAATAACCATGGTTTAAAATTGAAAAAACATGAAGGTGAGTTGGAATGGACTTAACCTACTTTGGGTAGTGCAGCTACAACACCTTTTTCCCCCAAAGATGTTGGCGCTACCTCCACCACCTTTTAAAATACTG
This sequence comes from Protopterus annectens, assembly GCF_019279795.1. NCBI lineage: Eukaryota > Metazoa > Chordata > Ceratodontiformes > Protopteridae > Protopterus > Protopterus annectens. The sequence continues at coordinate 1,648,307,775 of NC_056731.1, read as the reverse complement.
TTAAACAAACCTTTTCAGATCTTTATCACTTTTCCCTCCTAATTTTCAAACTTCCACAGGAATATTATCTGTTCCTGGGACATCTCTGATGAATGATCAAACATCACCATTTCTATTGCATTTCTTCCTATGTTAGATTAGTTATCGAGCCTCATCTTCCTCTAACCTTGGCATAATCATATTTTCCATAAATATTTCCATTTGTGACTTTTCTTGGTTTTCACTTTCCTCTGGTTTACATAAATTCTCATAAAAATACCAGAATATTTTAAAATATTTCGGATATCTAGTTACTTTTCTTGTCAATGGCTTCCAAAGTTTGATGAAAACCCTTACTGTAGCAGAACTCATTGTGCTAAATGTTTCTGTGCTCTGGAGTTATCAAAAAATAGTTGCTTACAGCAACATTTCTAAATTCATGTATATTATCCAAATACTCTCACAATTTCACTTCAGCACTCTACAGTAGATCATATTTTTGTTCTTTCAGATTCCCCTTTTTCTGTAATACTTTAAACTGTGTCAACCAGGCTATAAAAATCCCATTACTTCTTTCCCACATCTCTCTCTCTCTTATTTTGCCCCATTTTCAACTCCATTTTCATTTTACTTCACTAATCAGTTATCCCTTCTGAAGAAATCTCCATATTTACCATTAACACTTGAATAATTTCCATTACCCATTCCTCAAATCCTCTTTTTACTAGTTAAGTAAAAAAACGCCTGTATTTATTTTTTACTTCATTACCCTGCATTATCTCCGTTTTTATTTGTGCATGATCTGAAACACTTACTGCATGTGTGTCAAACCTCTTTATTAAATACACATGTTCCTGTGAAAATATAAATTGTATCCAGTCTGGCTCAGTTACTGTATCCTGGTGAGTCATGTGCAAATTCTGATTTCCTACTACTGAATTCACATCTTCCATACCAAATATTCTAATACATTTCTCCAGAAATCTACCCTCTGTTGTTATATCTTTCCCTTCTAGCCACCCAGATACATATTCACTACTGCAAATCAACTTCCAATTCCCACCTTTAAATATGCCCTGGCGAAAGTGTTTTTAGCTCCATAACAGCATTTTTTTAGTGAAATAAAAATGCATGCCAGACTAAACCTCCTCTGTTGCCAATAGTCCCTTACTACCATAAATCTACCATTACTGTCTTTTTTTCCTCTTATAGGCTCATAGGGCAATTTTAAACCTAGCCATTTTTGGTACTTGAAACATACTATCCCAGTTGGTTACAGGCTGACCTTACTTATCCCATGGTTGATAATTATATATTACCCCTAATGAGAATAACTGCAACTATACCATAGCTAATTTGAAAGGACCCATGCATGGACGAAAACTTTTAGAAGCTGCCTCTATCAATTTGTAGTACAGTAGGCAGTCGTGAGGTAAGTTTTCTGTTTCCCATCCAAAGATCTAAGTTGAGCTTGAACATGGACAGGGATGATATTTGTTTTATGTGGATGGGGACTCTGTTCCACAGCAGTGGTATCCACTGCAAGATATACATGTTCCTCCAAACTGTTCTGGTGATGTTGCAGAAGAGGTTTAGATCCCTACACAGAGTATTTCTGATGCCACCTGACTTGCTAATGTGCAGTAAATTCATCATTAATGGGTTGGAGGATGCCTTGTATGCCACACACAGATCACCTCTTAGCAGTCTGCAGGATACCAAGTAGAGTGACAGGTCTTTGAGTTGGTCCATGCAGGACTTGTTGTTTAGGCCTTGTATAATTTTAGAAAGGTATCTCTGTAGGTGTTCCAGGTGTTGCATATGTCTGGACAGATACATACCAAAGCTGGTAATAGATTCAATGATTGGCCTAATAAGAGCTGAGTAAAGGGGGGCAATAACATCCCTAGATCTAGACACCATCCCCTTGTTTCTAAGCTGTGCAATATAGAAGGGCTTTCTTAAAATGGCTACATGTTGGTCAAAAGTTAGGTCACTGAACAAACAAGTTCCCAAATCTTGAACAACTGGATCAACTCTTAAGGGAGTACTGTAAATGTGGTAGTTCCCGGGATAGATGACTTCCCAAAGGACACAGTAATGCAGTTTTTGGCATTTAGTTTCAGTCCATGACTTTGGCACCAGTTAGTTAATTTGGACCAACCTTCCAAAACATTTGGGGATTGAATGACCTTGCTTGCGGTCATCTACAAACTTAATCAGCCAGAGCCCTTTGGTATTGACTTTTACTTCAGAAAAGTAGATGCCAAACAGGGCAGGTTCCAGCACAGAACCCTGGGGGACACCACTGGTGACTAGTCTCTTTGTGGTGGTTGACTTCCCCTATTTTATCTACATCTTATCTGTGAGCCAGCTGCCAATCCAGGAGGTGACATATGGATTTCTTCGCAGTTTATTTAGCTTTTCTACCATGCCTGAGTGAGGATTTGTGTTAAAAGCTTTGGCTAGAACAAGGTTTACCATATGTACCACTTTGCTTTCATCCAGGAATATTGTAAGGGACCACTGATGCAGCATTTTTAGTTTCTGACAGCACATTTAGAACTTCGACTTCTGTGACAGCTGCAGGTGAACCATTTTCAGGTATATCTCGAGAGAGAGATGGAAGGGAGAGAGGGGTAAAGTTACAGCAAAATTTACTGGCCCACGTGAGCTATACCTTCAGCCTCAGTGTAGGTAACATTGTTCATAATCAGCTCAGTGCATTGCAACACTGTGCATTTGAGATTACGAACATAACTAAAAAATACCTTGGAATTGTCTTTGGCTTGTGTAGCTATTTTAGCCTGAAACTTGGCTTTGGTGGATTTTATTAAGTTCCTGAGTTGTTTAAGGACAGCGGCTCTAACATTCTTGGAATTACTCTTTCTAATTTTGGTCAAAATTATTTTCCTTTTAGTATAAAGCTTGTTGATATTATAGTTCCACCATGTGGGTCTGTTTCTGGGGGTTTTCCCTGCACTTGTTCCTATGGGGTACAGCTGCATCTATGCAGCTGTTTATCTGCAGGCATAGTGTGGTGGTATATGTTTCTGCATATTCAGTGGAGTTAACTGGGTTTGATGGAGAACTTAAGCGTAACAATTTATCACTTAGGAGTATGTAGTTTGTCTTAAAAAAAATTGTAGAGGTACCTTGGGTGGAAGGGAGCATTTTCAACACTCTATTTCCCAAAATTGCTATAAAAACTTTCTAATCATGATTTAACACTGATATTGGTCAAAAGGAACCTGATATGCTGGGGTCATTCCCTTCTTTTGGTATCACTGATAAAATATCTCTCTGCGATAAGTCTGGCATTTTCTTTTGTTCAATTATCTTACTGAATATGTGCCAAATGGGAATTAATTATTCCTGACACAGCTTCATAGCAGATTATTAGGCTAACAGCTTAAGTGCCCTTACAAGCCTAGCCAACATCCCGATTTTACCCAATATATGCCCCCCTAGGTGCAACAGGATGGTGTGGATTTGTGCCTGTACATTGAGTACCTTACAGACTGCCTCTGTCCATTAGGGACATATGCATTACCTCAGGTGTTAATTTGCAATTCCTCATCCATTGATTTAAATTGCGTTTGAAGAGGGCCAGGGAAATGCTCTGCTTAATGAGAATAGGAAGCTTGTTCTAAAGAAGTGGCTATCTCTGACACACACATCTGCCTCTCCAGCATGTTTTGAGTTGCAAGCTAAGTTTAGATTCCTAGATCAGGTGATCCTTGTGCTGTTTGACTTTCAAATGTGTGGCAGCTCCAATCAGGGCTGGATTTGTGAGTGCCTTGTAGGTCAGGCATAGGTCACCCCTTAATAGTCAGTAGGAGACAAAGTAAAGGAATAGGGGTTTTAGTCTATCTGTACAGTTCATGTTGTTTACATCCTGTATTTTCTTTGTGAGGAATCTTTGAGGTCTCTTCAGCTGCTGTAAGTGTCTAGTACAGCGAGACTATAATTTTCTTGGATCTAGATGCCATGCATTTACTTATAAATTGTGCCCTATAAAAGGATTTCTTCACCACTGTGGACAAGTGGCGGTCAAAGTTCAGGTTACTATATATATGTTTACCTAGATCACAGGAGGTTACTTGGCTACTGGCCCTGAGGCCCTTATAAGCCTAGCCAAGAGTTTAGCCCATGTTTAGACAAAATCAGCACCCAATGCCCCTTGTCCAGCAGGGACATGGGTGGAATCCCAGAGATATATTTTCTGTTTCCCATCCAGTTATCCAGGTTGCACTTAAAAAGGGGTAAAGAGGTACTCTGTTTGATGTGGAGAGGGAGATTATTCCATAGATGAGGGAGTCTCTGGGACACAAATCTGTCCCGCTAACAAGTCTTGTTGATGTCACAGACCAGGTTGATGCCGTGCATGGGGGTAACTCGAGTGGAGCTTGACTTGTGGATATGTAGCAGTCCCACCAAGGTGGGGTCCATGATTGCCTTGTATGCCAGACAGGGATCTCTCACCTCTGAGTCTAATTTTAGGGCTGTGCTACTGATGTTATAATTTGCTGGGATATTTGACTTCGAAAAGGGTAATCTAACACATTTTTTGTATTTAGTTTAAAGCCATGGTTCCGGCATCAATAATTTGATCTAGACCCTCTTGAAGGATATTTATGTCATTGGGGGAGTCAACGATTGCCCTCAGTTTGCAGTCATCAGCGAACTTTGTCCTTCCACATTAGCCTTGACTTTAGAGAATTACATTCCAAACAGGAGTGGTTCCTGCACTGAGCCCTGTGGCACACCACTAGTAACTGGTCTCTTGCTGGATCTGGATTCACCCACTTTAACCACGTGTCCTGTCCATGAGCCAAATGGCTATACATCTGGTGGTGTAGGGATTTATGCCCAGTTTCGTAAGTTTATTTATAATACTTGAGTGGGGATTTGTTTCAAATGCCTTGGCCAGGTCAAGGTAGTCGGTATGTAGTGTTTTAACCTCATCCATGGATTTAGTGACTTTCTCAAAGAAATCCACCAGTTTCAGTATGCAAGACCTGCCCTTGACAAAGCCAAATTGGGGCAGGTCCAGTTTCTAGAAATGTCCTATGTCATTATTTACTGGGTCCAAGTTTATTCCTCCCATTGTCTTACATATAAGACTAGTCAAACTTATGGGCCTGTAATTTTCCGAGTTAGTAGATGGTCCCCACTTATGCTGAGGGATGACTGTTGCTGTCCTCCACTCTATCTGGATAAACCCAGTCTAAAGGCTGTGGTTAAATAGAGATCCTAATGGGCCTGATAAGTCCGGAAGATTGCAGACATAACTGAAAAATGCCGTATGGTTATCCTTAGTTTTGAAGGCTTTTACCCTTTCAGAGACTTGACTAGTTCCTTGATTTGCTTGTTTAGACTAATGAGGAACTTTCTGCACTGTTGTGCACATTCCCTCTTACTTCTCGACAGGATTTTCGTTTGTTGTACAATCTATTAATACCACAGGGTGCACCAGGGTGGTTTATTTCTGTAGTTTAACCTGAGTTGATTTTCGCCTGGTACTGCTGCTTCATGTAGTTGCTTATATGGTCATACAGGGCTTTTGTGTCTGCCTCTGCATAGGTTTCTGTGTATTCTGGATTTGGGGAAGCTTGGAAAGTAGCTATGCCATCCCTTAATAGGGGAAAATTTACCTTAGAGACGTTCTTAAAGTTTTTGATGTTTGGTAAGGAGACAAATTTTACTTTTATTTCAAGGAAGACTGCTTTGTAATCTGTTCTTACCAGTGAGGACATCACACCGGGGGGGGGGGGGGGGGGGGGGTGCAGCACTCTCCCATATTTGTCAGTCCCAGATCTAGGATATTTCTTCCCCTAGTGGAAGTGCAGACTAGCTGCTACAGGACATCTGAATTTATAAAATCAAGAAATCTTTGGGCTTGCATGTTAGTGGTCATGTATGCCTCTCAGTTAATAGAGGAGTAGTTAAAATCATATCCATGGTACTGGGCTGGATGATACGTGATTCTAGAAACTTCAGGTATGATGTATCGGTTTCCTGGCTCATGGTAGGGGACCTGTAGCTAGCAAGAATATGGTAATGGATTTTTCCCATGGTTAGATGGACATGGAGTAGCTCAAGTATGTCATATTGTTTGACCAGTCTTGAGGTGTGCTTATCTTTTATAAAGACAGATACACTTCCACCTTTTACTCTTCCATGTTCAAAAGGGTGGTTGGGATGTCTGAAAGGCATTATAGCCGTGCCCTGCCAGAGTGCTTTCAATGGCTTTGAACCATTTTTCAGTAACTGTACAGACTTCAGCATTCTCCAGGTTGAAGACAGCTTCCAGGGAGAGAAGTTTCTTGGTCAGGATCCTTGCACTGAGCACTAACACCTTTAGCTTGTCCAGAGTAGCTTTTGTTATGCTGGAAGGTTTGTCTGGCAATACCTAAAAAAGGCACTACAGGCACAGATAATGTTTTGGCCAGTATCTGAAACCCTAGAGGTGACAGGTGAGGACCATTCCTGCCAAAGCAGGGTAGCCTGTCAACTATGTCCCCTCAGGCTGACAAGTACTAGACTCCTGTGAAGTGACATCATATGCCAATTGTTAAAATTGATAAATTTCTGCTGGTATTGTGGCATCATTATCCTTGGAGACAGCAGAATGCTGCTTGATGCTAGTCTCAGACCTGGCTGTGACACATATTCTGAGAGCTCAATCATGTCTGTCTTCATAAAGTTGAAGGAGGTATGTCTTAAGTCATTCACTCCCACATTGATTATGGCTGCATCATCTTGGTACTTAGGGGTAACTGACCTGAGTGCTTGCATGATCTGGTGAATCCTGGTCCCTGACAGGCAATTAACTGTAACCTTTCCCTTATCCAGCCTGGTAAGAGGGATATCAGTATGTCTCACTATGGAGTCTTCTATGACCAGAATATTGGGTTGTGGAGTGTTCTGCCTTATGGGCTTGGTAGTTGAGGCACAATGAGATGTGGCTTTATGTATTGTGATGGGAATTGTCTTGTACGTGTACATGCAGAGTTTCTGAGGACTACACCTGAGAGGCCATTGAGGTTTGGGCAAGTTACATGTGAGCACCTCCACCTATGTGGGTTTGTGTGTGTGGTCCTCTGCAGATGCGGTATGTGATGTGTGTGAGTCGCTGACAACTTGTTTGTTGCTTTTTGTGTTTGTATGTGAGAGTTTAGCCTCCAGTGTCAATGTGTACCTACATCTCTCACATACTATATTTGTCTGTTCGAGAATTAAATGGCTGTCAGTGTACATATGGCAATTGTTATATTGCCTCAGGATACCCATCCACCAAGCTGGACGCAGAGATAGTAGGAAAGTGCCCATCCATGGCTGCAGGTCCTAATGTGTACTTAAAAGGATAGAGTAGAGGGTGTTTGTAACTGGATGAGGGAAGAGTGCTCACCTGGTGTAATCTGCAGCTAATCTTACCAGTGATGCTGTTCCGCACCAAATCAGATACCCTTTGAGCAGGAATAGTCATGGGTGCTATAATAAGGTAACTAGCACACTAAACATTAAATGTTCACAGTATAATGAAAATAAGCAAGTTTCCAGATGTTTGGTCTGTACAGGGCACTGGCACAGTGAGCAGCTCTGTGCAAATCTGTTGAATTTATACCAGCACTGGAAATATAGAAAACTGACTAGTAAGCCCTCTGACCAATATAACAACTGCACTTAGAGTCCTCCTGCATGCTTCCCAACTGAGACAGATCAGGTACACACCTACTGTCACTAGATGAATAATCCTAGTCTTCCTAATGTAAAAGCATAGTAACAGAGTGTCTGGAGCGAAATGCTACTGCAAACAAACGTAATGATACAGATGGAGCAGTGTACTATAAACAAGTTATACAAGTATGATTATTCAGTAAAAGTACTTCACTTTGTTGAAATGAGCCAGGAACCACTCAATTGTGCATAATTTACAAAGACACTAAAAACAATGGAAACCGATTAATAAGTCCTCCAGCAAGTATAAAACAACTACATACAGGAATCTCTAATGTGTTTCCCCAACCTATACAGACCAGGTTACAGTCCACTGCCACTATATGGAAAATCTACTGTCCTCTTGATGTAAAAACACATAAAAGTGTTTGCTAGAGTGTAAAAATAAACTACTTTATCTAAGAGCTAGCTAAATAATGAATTCAGAACACCTAAATCAGTAGAACAGACAATGAGAGGCAAACTGCACTTTTTTTTCAAAATAAGTACAAAGAAAGGCACATTTATAATTCAAGATATAAATAGTTTAGAAAGGCAGGAGCTTATAAAGCTCAATTTACCATAAGGGTGGGCAGCTTAAAATCATCAAGTTTAAAAAGCAGACCTAGGAATGGAAGGGTGGGTGAAAAAATAATTAGCAAGGAGTCACCAACAGTGCTTGCAGTTTTTGCAGGCCTTGAGTCTTATCAGAAAAGACATTCTCTTTACATCTTGGAAGACCGTCCAATTCCAGGGCTTTGCCTAATGCACTTCTTTTAAGCTCCTCTCAGATTTCCTGTACCATTATTGGTTTCTTCAAATCCTTTAATTCAATGCTGGTTATCTTCTAGAGCTCTACACCCTAGGAGAAGCTCAAAACAGCTTCTTGCTAATCTTCCTTCGCTTTCTGATCTGTGTGTAGTTTCTTAAATATTTTTTATTAAGTTCTCAAATTTCCCCTTGTTAAATACATATTTTCTCAATTTCTGGGTCCCCTAGCTTGAAATAATTGTCTCAGCTTTCTGTCTCATTTTTGTTACCAAACATTTCTGGTGCTTAAGAGTATTTTCATAGTATCACAATTTTAGTGCTGTCAGTTTTACCTTTTCCCACATTTGTTCCACCCATGCCCCTTTCCTCTGGAGGCATGATGAATTCTTTCCTTAACCTCTAGCCTTTTTTTCCAGCTGTCTTTCCCTGACACCCCCCCCCCCCCAATCTTTTGTATGCTGAATATTTGTTTATTTATTTATTTGCATTTGTTTATCGGGAAAGCCCAATTGGGATAAAAGGTCCATTTTCAGGGTGGTATAGGGCAGAATTAGTGTAAGTTGGTTGAGGATTAGGAGGTTTGGTAGTTCAATTTAGTTGGCGGAGTGCTGTGCAGTGATGTAATCTTGATGGCTGGTTGGCTACAAACTTGGCTACTTTATTGCAACAGGATTCAAGTTTATTAAAGTCACATTTTGTTATGTTTGTGAATATGGGTGAGACATATAGTGGTGTTGATAGTGAGTTATAGAGATGGCATGTCTGGTAGAACTGGTTAGGAAGGGTTTTATTCTGTAGAGAGAACCTAGCTTGAAGTGAACCTTTTTAATGATTAAAGAAAGGTGTTTGTCAAATTTGAGATCTTTGTCAACAGTGACACCGAGTGGCTTGGTATGGTTTACTAGTTCTATGATAGTTTTGTGTCAGGACAAGATGATGAGAGGGAGAGGATGACTTATTTTTATTTACTACTAGAGAAAAGCATAACTTTTGCTTTTTTGAGGTTCAAGATAAGTTGGGAGTCAGACAGATATTTTTCTACATCAAGGAAGGACTGTTGTGTTTTTTGTAGGAGTTCAGGAAGGGAGGGAGCTGAGGATATGAGGGAGAAATCACTGGCATACTGAACCTGAACTATGGATGCATGTTGGGCAGCTGTACTGAGTTTATTTGTGAAAATGTTGAAGAGAAGAGGACCAAAGTATAGACCCTTGTGGAACACCTGTGGTGACAGGTAGTACTAGAGAAAGTTCATTTAGCCATCTAGTGGCCTGCTGACACAGTCAGATAGGTAGCTAATGAACCAGAAGAGGGTGAACCGGGTGAGGTTTAGGGAGGCTAGTTCTTTGATACGTTTTTGATGTGAAACTGTATTGAAGGCCTTTGATAAGTCCAGAAAATAGATGAGGTAAGTAGACCATAGTTTCTGTGCTCACTGACGGTGTTTATGAAGCTGTTGTTGTGCTGTGTTTGGGTCGAAAGCCATACTGGGTTGCGGACAGGAGGTTGTTTTTAAGGAGATGGTCAAGGAGTTGTGTGAGAATGTATTTTTCGAGTATTTTGGCAATGGGTGAGAGGATGGAAATTGGCCTGTAATTAGAAAGATCAGTGGAGCTACCACCTTTGGAAGATATCATACGTAACCCCATTACACAAAGTTTTGGTATATACTGTTCAGTTATGGTTCATTTGATCAGGAGGAATATGGGGTAGGCAATGACGTCTGTGGCTAGTTTGAGATCTTCGTTAGGTAGTTGGTCAGCAGCAAGTGATGAAGGTTTGAGTTTAAACAGAAGTTTTTTTTTAAGTTAGCAGTTGGAATGGGTTTGAAATGGAAGGACAAGGGGTTGGGTACTTGTACTCTATGGACTGAAGGATGAGTGTGGGTACCATTACTGACTAGGGATAGTGTGGATTTGATAAAGTACTTGTTGAATTGAGTTGCAACATTGTCAGGGGAGTTTGATGTGGTCAGGTTTGGAGTAGTGGACTGTACTGGTTTTAACAACTGGTTTATGGCCCCACAGAATTTTTTAGGGTTGTTTTAGATGGATTGATGTGTAGTGCTGTTTTTTTTATCATGCTTGATTTGGTTTTTTTTTTGCTAGGTTCTGGAGATGAGGATAACTCTGTAGGGATGCCTGGTTTTTGGTGACCTGGTGATGATGTGATGCTTTACCTCTCTGTTTAAGGAACAATTTAGTCTCAGCTGTAAGCCATGGTATATGTTTCGCTTTTAAACATGTTTTCATAAGGGGGGTAGACTATTTAGGATAGAGACAAATTTGTCATTAAAGTACTGAATGGCTTGGTCAAGGTGTAGATATTTTAAGGGGGATCAGTTGCATTGAAATAAGAGTGTTTTAAAGATTTCAGGGGAGAAGTTACTTTTCTTATGAATGTGTTTATAGAGAGTGTCCTTAGAGGTCTGTGTGCCCTGTCTTAGCAGACATGAGGGCAAGTGACCACTTAGGGAGTCTGGAAGACAGCCTGACTTGTAACAGGTGACAACTGTATTTAGCAAGAGTCCAGTCTAGGCTAGATTGTTTATTGTTGTATTTATAGAGTCTTGTGGAATTGTGTATCAACTAGGAGAAGCCATGGGGATTTATATAATTTGAGGGGTTGTTGCAGGAGCATGTATTAAAGTCACCCATAATAACAGTTTCCTTATTAAATGTTGTTGATCACCAGGTGAGAGGGGTGTTCAATGATAGCTGGGTTGTTGACTGGGGGATATAAATGGCTATTATGTTAATGTGATTGTTAGGGTTGATATGAAGATGAGTGGCAAATACTTCTACATTTGATAAGTTTGGTGGGCTGATTTCTACACGTTCTACTCTGAAAAAATAAGTTATGTCTTACCCTAACTTCCATCTGTGTTGTTGATTCTCGTTCAGCCATTACGTATGGGGTATTGGTTCCGACCTTGGAACCGAGCCGGCCATCTTCCAAGCTCGCTTTAGCTACAAACTCTTGAGCTAAACTCTTACCCATAATTCCCCTCTCCCTGTTCCTCAGATTGAGTTTGCAAGTCAAAAGAAGGCAGAGGCTACCTCTGGTCAAATGACCTAAGAGAACCGGATGGTGAGATCCACTAGAAGCCACAGGAGGGGGAAGGAGGGAGGGTCGTAATAACTAAACGAGGATCAACAATACAGATGGAACGTTATGGTAAGACATAACTTCTTTATCTGATATTGTTAATCCTCGTTCATTCCTTACGTATGGGACAGAGTCCCCAGCTACCTCTATTCCTGGGAGGCTTTCATGGAAGGACATTTCTGAGCACCATAGAACCAAAAAATGCTCTTGCCCTGGAGGCCAAATCCAATTTGTAATGATTGATGAAGGTATGAGGGGTAGCCCAAGTTGCAGCTGCACAGATGTCAAGTAAAGAAGCTCTGGCATGGAAGGCAGCAGAAGTTGTCACCAACCTTGTCGAATGAGCCTTCATAGTAGTAGTAGGCAATGTGATATTACGTTGTGTATAAATGAAGGTCACACAGTCTTTCAACCATCTAGCTAATGTGACCTTAGCAACAGCAGATCCTAATCTAAGTCCAGAATAGGCCAAAAATAATTGGTCAGATTTACAAGAGGACCTAGTCCTGTTCAAGTAAAAGCAGATTTGCCTGTGAATATCTAGGGTATGTAGGCAATACTCTCCTCTGTTTGAATGATTGGGAAAGAAAACTGGCAATTCAATGTTTGATTAATGGACGTTTTACAGATCACTTTTGGCAGAAATGAAGGATTAGTTCTCAAAGACACTCTATCTCTATGCAAAATCAAGTATGGAGTCTTGATACATAAAGCTTGAAGCTCAGAGATACGTCTGGCAGAAGTAATGGTGACCAAAAACAAGGTTTTCCATAAGAAATATCTGAGGTCACAAGAAGAAGCTGGTTTGAAGGGTGGCATTGTCAGAGCTTGTAGAACTAATGACAGGTCCCATGGCTGAATAGGTTCTCTAAAAGGGGGCTTCAAATGATTCACACATTTTATGAAGGTCTTGCATAATTTGTGTGACATAAGAGAGGAATCTTGGACACCCTCATGGAAATTAGATATTGCAGCCAAATGAACTCTAATGGTAGAGGCCGATAGACCCGATTGAAATAGGTTGGCCAGATACTCTAATATTATCGACACCGGTGCTGAGAAGGAATTTACTTGCTTTTCTTTCAGCCAACAGGTAAATCTTTTCCACTTGCTTAGATAAGTAATTCTAGTGGAAGACTTATAAGATGCAAAAAGAATGTCCCGTACTGGTAAAGAAAGATCATTCTGCCTGGCAATCAAGGGAACTGGAGGAGCCAAGCTGTGAGCTTCAGGCTGTCCAAGTTGGGATGAATCAGGTTCTGCGGATGTGAGATCAACTCCGGGGTTGGATGGAGAATCCATGGTTGATCTAGCAGGTGAGGCCAAAGGAAGGGGAACCAAATCTGACGAGGCCAATATGGTGCTATGAGGATCACCTTGCTCTTCAACCGACGGGCTTTCTTCAGAAACTGGGGAATGAGGGGAAAAGGTGGGAATGCATAAAGAAAACCAGAGGGCCAATCGTGGACTAGAGTGTCCCTGGGTGACTGTCCTGGAGGGGGAATCAGGTCGAAGTAGTTGCTGCATTTGTAGTTGGTAGGGGATGCAAAGAGGTCACAGCAAGGACGGCCCAAGCGATGGAAGATCTCCGCCGCTATCAAGGGATTCAGGGACCACTCGTGAGGTTGTAGGATGCATCTGCTGAGTCTGTCTGCTATCACGTTGGAACTCCAGGGAATGTGCATTGCTAAAAGAAAATGAGTGGTAGTCATCGCCCATTGCCATATCCTCATGGCCTCTCGACAAAGGGGGTAAGATTTGGTTCCACCTTGTTTGTTGATGTACAAGACCACCGCCATGTTGTCTGATTGAATCACAATCGTCCCAGATGGTAGCAGCGGATGGAATGCTTGCAACGCCAGAAGCACCACCCTCAGCTCTAGAACATTTATATGCAGTTGGGCCTCCATTTCAGACCAAGTGCCTTGGACTGTCTGTCCCTGACATAGCCCCCCCACCCTATCAGGGAGGCGTCCGTGGTCACTGTAGCCTTGGGTTGCTGGGGGCAGAAGGGGCGAGACCATTGTGATGGGTTGTGGGTCATCCACCAATTTAAATCCTGTTTGCACCTGTGGGTTACTCGAATCTTGGCTGAAAGAGGATGCTGAAAAGGATACCATTGGGTGAGCAGTAGCCATTGTAGAAGCCTCATATGAAACCTGGCCAGGGGAACAATGGTGATGGAGGCTGCCGTGGAACCCAACAGCTGTAGGACAGAGTGAGCTGTGGATTTCTCCCTTGAAAAATTGGGATCAGTTGTTGCTTTAGCCATAGAATTCTGTGCTCTGGAATGGATGTTCTGCAATTCTTTGTATTCAAGATGACCCCTATGAATTCTGTGGACTGAGATGGGGTGAGATTGGATTTTTGCCAGTTTATGGTTATGCCTAGCCTTTGTGCAGCGAGGAGAGAGTATGCCAGGGCTTCTTCCAATAGATGTCTGGTGGGGGTGAAAATGAGCCAGTTGTCTAGATATGGAAACACCTGGAATCCTTGTAGTCACAAGTGAGCTGTGAAGACTGACATGCACTTTGTGAACACTCTGGGGGCTGTAGAGAGTCCAAAGGGCAGTACTCTGAACTGGAAGTGACTGGCTCCTGAAATGGAAGTGCAGAAATCTTCTTGATGGCCCGTCCACTTTTATGTGGTAGTACGCATCTTGAAGGTCTATCAAGCACATCCAATCGTCTTTTTCCAGAAGCTGGAGGATAGACTGTACTGTGACCATCCGGAATTTCTGTACTCTCACAAACTTGTTCAATACACTGAGATCCAAAATTGGTCCCCAGTCACCAGTTTTCTTTGGCACCAAAAAAAGTCTTGAGTAGAATCCGAATCCTATCTGGTCTGGAGGGACTATTTGGATGACTCTTTTTCTTAGCAGCTTTTCTATCTCTAGTGCTGCTTCTTCCCTTTGACTGGGTGGAATGTCAGGAAGGTTTTTTGAAGGGACAGGACAAACATCGAAGGGGATATGATAACCTCTGGTTATAATCCTTTGTACCCAAGAATCGATGGTGATGGTTAGCCAGGCAGAAGGGTACAAGGAGAAACGACCCCCAACCACCTCTAGAGGAAAGGAGTTGGGCCGCTCTTCAGGAGCGCTGGTAGGATTGGCCAGGAAAAGAGTCCCTGGAACCCTGGTTATGAGAACCCCCTCTGCCCCGAAAGGGGTGTCTTCCCTGTGCGTTTCCTCCTCTGCCTCTAGGAGAGAACTCAACCTGTGTGTCACGGAAAGGACCCTGAGATTTCCTGAACCATATCTTCCCACTCTTTTGGTTTTGGGAGAAAGCACGTTGAGGGGAAGAATAATGGACACCTATGGCAGAAAGGCTCTTACCGTCTTGTTGACATATGGTCAGTGTGCTTTTAACTTTGGGTCCAAAAAACGAAGAGGCCTCAATGGGAGCATTAAGAAAGGAAGCCTTAAAGGGTTTCGCGGAATTGCACAGGCGCATCCAGGCTTGTCATCTCAAGACCACAGCTGAACCCACCGCTCTAGCTTCTCCTTCTGATGCATGAGATAGTCACATGGAGGAGTTAGATATTGACTCAATGGTGGCCAGCTGAGAGGCCACCTTGTCATGGACCTCATCAGACACAGCACCAGCCAAGGTTTCAGAGAGCTCGGAAATCAAATCCCTTTGAAGCCTGGTAAAGTGTGCCATATAATTAAGGGACCTGATAGCAAAGGTTGTTGATGCAAAGGTGCGCTTCCCTATCCTGTCTAGTGCCCGGGACTCTTTGTTAGGCGGGTGCACAGTCTGGCTTTCTTCTTCCGCCAGATCCTTTTTGGTTGTGGCCGCCACCACCACAGCATCCACAGGAAGACCTTTAGACCAATGGGGATCCATAGCAGGAGGGGACAACATCTTATCTGGCCTTCGGGGAATAGCCTCAACGGTGTCAGGAGCCTTCCACATATGCTGCACAATGAGCCAGACAAGTTCATCGGCAGGTGGAGTAACCCAGGAGGTAGGGGGCCAGGCGCAAAAATCCTGCAGGAACACAGACTCCTCAGAGGTTGGATTAGAGGGCTGCCAGTCACCTCTCTGTTTAAGGATTTTGAGGATATCATCAAAGTCTGTGTCTTCAGTGAGGGACTCCTCTGTGGAGTCCATGTGCTTCCTCTTACATGAACTTTTCCGGTGAACTTCCTCAGAAGGAGAAGCTGGGGAAGACAAGCTAAGTGCGACTTGTGAACACAGTGGACCAGAGGAGGGCAGGGGGATAGACAGCACAGTATTGCCAGCAGAAGCCAGAGCCTTCTCCATCAGTTGGAAGGCTGGTCCACCTGAAGATGGGTGAGTGTCCAGGACAGGGGTCACCCTTCCCCTAAATGGCTCAGCCTGCCAACCCGGAGTCCCCGGATGGCTGTGAAACAACAAATTACGTGTGTCACAACTGTCATCCTGGGTCAGAGCAAAACTTTCCTGCCACAAACGCAACTGCGGTTCCTTAGTGAGATCCATAAAGGGAACCATAGAGGAGGAGGACTGTGCTGTATCAATGGACTTCAAAGGTAATGAAGGAAGAGAATAAGAAGGGGTCTTTGGCGATGGGTGATCACCTCCCAAGGAAGGATAGGTCCTGGGGGGGCGGGATACCTCTGGCCAGAAGCACATGATCCACAAGACACAATACGTGGTGTTCGGAAAGACTTCTAGTGGACCTCACGGAGACTGCGGGAGAAACAGGTCTGTCCACAGAAAAAACAAGCTTGGTGCCCACTTCATCAGTCCACACTGAGAACAACGGTGCCAAGACTGGCCTATGGGTGTCTACACCAAGGAAATCATCGGTGCCAAGGTCACAGTCTGCACTGACAAAAGGATCAGTGCCGAAGTGGTTGCCGGTACCGAAACTGGAAATTACAAAATTGGTGCCAATAATTGAGGCGTCGGTTCCGAGAAAGATGTCGGAGCCGACGTAGTCAAGGTCTGCGCCGACTGAACAGTCGGTGCCAGTGTAGTAGTCGCAATAGTCTGAACCAAGGAGCCCCCTTGGTGCCGATATACTAAAGGCTACAGGAGAAGACTGAGCCGAAATCACTGACGGCGCAGATGGCCTCGGTGCTGAAGGTCTAGGCACCGAAAGCACTGGGGCTGACTGAGTGAGCTCCGAAGCAGAAACTTTAGCCTTCTTAGGTCTTGGTTGGTGGGAGTCCCCAACCGGGGACGAAGGCAAAGACTTGGCCTTAGTACGATCATCCAAAATTTTCTTATGGGCTCTAGGAGGGGTTGAAGCCTCCAACACAGAAATAGCCTCTGAAAAGGGAAATTTGAGAAGTCCCTTCAGCAACAACTTATTTTTCCTTTCAATCAAAGTTCTATTGGAAACATTTTTACAAATACCACAGGGCGGGTCAACAGATAAGTGGGACACACCTAGTAATAAACGCACAAAGAGTGTGCATCTGATGTAGGTAATTAGTGTCCACAATCAGAACACCTTTAAAATCCTGGACTACCTTTTTATCTTCCATGATAGAAAAGGAGACAGAAGAAAAGGTACCAGCAATGGTACGAAAGAATACCCAAAGGTAATGAAGAAAAGGAAGGGATTACCAATGATGGTAAGGGAGAAAATACCTCGCGGTAAAAAGTGCAGAGTAAAGAGAAGAAACTCAAGAAAATATGGTTGCTAAATGCGATAGGGTAAGAGACAACAAATTAGAAACTTTTCTGGCAGAAAGGTTATATAACAGACTAGTCTGACAATAAATATCTATACTTAGCTCAAGAGAAGTAGCTTGACATGACCAAATGGCAACGCGGCAAATGAAATTTGAGGTAACACAGAGATGGGAATTATGGGTAAGAGTTTAGTTCGAGAGTTTGTAGCTGACGTGAGCTTGGAAGATGGCCGGCTCGGTTCCAAGGTCGGAACCGATACACCATATGTAAGGAATTAACGAGGATTAACAATATCAGATCTGTTTTTGCAAAATATTCCAGGGCCACCTCCAAGTTTGTGGGCCCTATCATTTCTATGGATAGTTAATAATTCATGATCCTGGATGTGTGGTTTTAACCATGTTTCTGTTAGGATGGAGACATCTGGTGAGTAGAGATCAATGGTTGCATGGAAGTCATGGATTTTATTAAGTAGGCTTCTAAGGTTCATGTTTAGTATTAAAAGGTCAGAGGTGTTGTTTACTAGGCAATTTATGTTTTTGGAGGGTGGTGAGTTGGAAGGGCTGAGTTTACAGGCTAGGGGTTGAGGACCTGGGTTGGGATGTATGTCTCCACACCATATAAGGCTACATGTGGCTGGGTATAGGTGTAACAGTTTGAAAAGTAGTTTTACTAATTTATGAGATAGGTGTGTTTTGTCTTTTGGGTTGAGATAGTTTAATGTGTAAAGTTGGGTAATGGTGTTGTTAAATATTTCAGGTAATATTGTAAGGCTACTGAGAGGGGTTTAGGGAATGTAGAGTAGTTGGGTTGGTGGCTGAGTGGATAACTATGATATGTTGGATATGATCTTATACTTACTTTTAAAATCTATCTTAATTCATTGCACTCCTTAGGTAGGTCTGACTCCCAGTCCTCCGGTTTCCTTATTCCCTTCTGACACTAGCCTTACAGACATGCTTTCCTATGTATGTAAAGTTTTAGCACTTTTTTTCTTTCAGAAACTTGCGATGGTAAAACTTAGAATTTATTAGCCAGTCTTTAGCATGTCACAAACATTCAAGTTTCACATCCAATTACTTAAATACTAAGCACACTGCCAATCACAAGTACTCAGCAACATTTTGAAAAAGCAATTAAAATTACTACAGAAATACTTTCCAAGACAATTAGCTGTTCATGCTATGATTTGGGATTCAAAGACTTAAATGTTTCATATTACAATATAAAGTAATATTTACAGCATAAAGGCATGGCTTATCTTTACCAGCGTTAGCACCAGCATCATAACTGCTATGGTAAAACTAAAAAGAAAAAAATACTTTGCTACAGGTTTCTGGGCTTTATTATGCCGTATGTTCTTGAAGTACTCTTAACATCTAGTTTTCTCCCCTAAATGCTGTTTAGGGGGAAATCATAACAGCAGTTTAAACAGTATATCATATCTACCATTTGGAATCATAGTGAACACCCCAGATTTAAACACTTTACCTTTAACATTCTAGTCTTCTGCATTTACAGAAAAAAAAATAAAAATAGTCTGCCTTTCAGAGTGAAAGTTTCCCTTAACATCCACTGGCTTTCATCTACTCTTCTAATATTTTTACAGGATACATTGGGTCCTGAGGACAAGACTACCACAAAAATGTATCTCTTCTATTGATACCTTAGAGCTTGAGCGCAAGACCTACTTAGAATAGATACATTTTTTGAGGTAAAGTTTAGTACAGTGTTTGAAAAGTATTTTCACTATTTCCTCTACTATAAGGGGATAAAACTGTCACAAAACACATAACTGCACCTTAGTCTTCTGCTCATACCTTTCAACCTCTTACAGCAAGAAATCTAGATAGACAAAGGCACAAATAATGGGGGGGGGCATCAAAAATAGGGACAATTTTTAAATATTGCGAACTGGGTATGAAGTCTGAAACTCAAATATCTGTCATTATTTTCTGACTTCAGTCCTCAATGATTTGCTAGAAAAATCATACTTTTATAAGCAACAGACTAAAATATGATGCAAAAATCTGGACATTCTGTAAAAAGTCTGCTGAGAGGTGTGATTCTGCTACTTGCTGAACAAATATATTAAATTGCTTATCTTTCTGATATAATGTTGAAAGCAAGTTCTCTTCATAGACTCTCTGTTGTAATCAGTGGGAAATCTTTGGCCACTAGTTCAAAGTTTTATTTATCACAAGATGAGGATAACCTGTTTGCCTTCAAAAAATTCCACAGAATTGGGCCTTGATTAAATGGTTGAGTGGGAAGTGAATATATGACAATATTACAGTTATGTAATTTTTACCTTCCCATAACAGTAAACATTCAAATTCATCACTGCTGCAGTCACCATTAGGTTTTATGGGTTATGTCTTGCCCAAGACACAACAACCAGCCAGCTTCGAAAAGCTCTGTCTCTCTCCCCCACCTTTACTCTGACTACAGATTCTTCTGTGGAGATAAAATCAGCAGTCAGGGTGAAAATACTTCAAGATTTTTTTGCATAGAAGGAGGAGTGTACTCATCCTGAACCTCTAAAGCATGTAACAAACAATTCTATATCCCAGCAAGTAACTATGCGGGGGATGCAGGATGAGTGTGGTTACCGCAGCAGTGAAGAATTCAAACGTACTGTTATGAGTAAGTGTAACTTACACAACTGTACTATGTTTACAATTCCCGCTGCTGCAGTAGCCTTTAGGACATGGGTTAACTATAAGAGCTTATGAAACTTAGTAGGTGGAGGGATATGGATTGTGGAACTCCTGGAGAATGATCCTAACGAATCCTGTCCTGGATCTAGAAGAAGAATCCAGTTTGCAATGCGTTGCAAAGCTTTGTACAGAGAATCATGTAGGTGTCTCTGCAATATTTCTACAGTCCACCCTCTTCCAACATGCCATCAAAGAAGACAAGGCTCTAATAAAATGTGCCTGATACAGCCTGGAACTGGTTTACCATGGTTGGAATAACAAAAGGCAATAGCTAAGGACAACTATATGGAAATAATCTGTTTTGACATGGACTATCATTCCTTGTCCTAACATAAGAAAGAGATAGCTGATTAGCTTTTCTAAAGGACTTAGTTATAAGTAAATAATTAATTGAAATAGTACCCAAGTTGCCTATGGACACCCAGAGTATGTTAAATTGTTTCTCCTTAGTTCTGAAGATCCAGATGGAACACTGGGAGATTGGTGGTTGATCCAAAGGGAACTTTGACACAACCCTGAGCATAAATGAGGCATTTGTTCTTAAGACCCTATCATTATGGTAAACCAGATAGGGTTCACTCACCATGACAGTGTGCGATTCAGATACTCCTTTTACAGATGTCAGCGCAATGGGAAGAACAGTATTTCATGTAATGACCCTTAAGTCTACTTGATGAATAGGTACAAAAGGAGACATGGTTAATTTTCCAACACAAAGTTAAGATCTTATGAAGGAGAAACCTGTTTATGATGGGGTCTCAGGTGCAAAACTCTCTTATAAAATTGTTACACTAAAAGCAAACAAGAAAGTGGAGGCTCCATAGGCATACATGCTGAAAGGTCCACAAGATATGCCTTGATAAAGGAGTGAAAGAGGTCAGAGAATAGCAACTCTTCTCAAACATTTGAGCTCCAGTGGTACATATTCCCTGACTGGATGCTGGCTATTGGCTAGGCACCAACTACAAAATCTTCTCTACTTGCCAATATAAGATTTTCTAGTAGCAGGTTTTCCTGCCTCCTTTAGTTCCCATTGCATGACCTCCAGAAAGGGATGCCTAAAAGGAATTAGAATTTAATCACTCAGGCAGTTAGTTGAAAATGTCTGAAACTGGGGTACATCAAACTCCCCCATTTTGTGTGAGTAGATTCAGTTTGTGAAGAATCTTTCAGTAACTGCCCTTGGCAATTCCATGAAAAGGGAGTACAACTGCTGGCTGAGCCAAATGGGAGTCACCACAATGATTTTTGGAGAATCCTTCTGAATCTTAAGAAATACCCTAGACATCAGAGGAATGGTATAAATGAATAAAGGAATGCTCCTGTCCATGGGAATGAATATGTATCTGTTTTCTATGCTTGCATGCCAGAAGCCTTAGAGAAGAATTTGTTCAGTTGTCTGTTTTGAAAGATGGCAAACATATTTACTTGAGGTGTTGCCCACAACAGAATCAATTCCTCGAAGACCCCCTTATTCATTTTTCATTAATGAGGGTCTGTCCTGTTCCTGCTCACCTTGTCTGCTTCCATGTTTTGCTCTGATGGAATGCAAGATGCTTGCAGTTTTAAGGAGTGCTGAAGAGCTGCCTCCCAAGCCACTTTAGCCAGTCTGCACAGATGGTATGACCAGGTGCTCCTCCTTGCTTGTTTATGTACCACATCACTGTGGTCTTGCCTGCAGTCACCTGAAGAGGTCTATAAATGAAGAAGAGATTTTAAGGCATGGATCACAGCCCACATCTCTTTCACAGTGATGTGCTTTGGCCTGTCTGAACAGTTCCCTGGCCTTGGACCTTTACCCCAGTGAAACTAGGTGCTTCTCCTTGCTTGTTTATGTACCACATCACTGTGGTCTTGCCTGCAGTCACCTGAAGAGGTCTATAGATGAAGAAGAGATTTTAAGGCATGGATCACAGCCCACATCTCTTTCACAGTGATGTGCTTTGGCCTGTCTGAACAGTTCCCTGGCCTTGGACCCAAACTGCCCCAAGTGAAAGCTGAGGAGTATGTAGTTAGAGACTGGTATGGAGGGATGGAAAAATAGGGAAGATCTGGATTTGCTTGTATCTATAGTTTCTAGCACTGCAGTTCCTTTTTTTTTTACAAAGCCCAAGATTGTAATCCAAAATTCTACAGGTTGTAATTGTTGATGTCATGTGTGTTTTTAGAAACTACTGAATTTTTCTCATGTGCAATCTGGCAAGAAAAAACACAGTTGTATAAGTAAACTTAACATGACAGCAGATGTTCAAATGATCACTTTTGGACTAGTCTAAGATATATGGACAGATTACCATTGCTTAGAACAACTGTGAAGTAAAAGTAGAAGAGTACAGGAGCCCCTGGAAAATGGCCCTAGCATAGCCTGACATAGACCTGGAGAAAACATATGTATAGTGGACCAAGTTGTTACTTCTAGAATACTACTTCGAGTGCAACCCTTTCAAAAAAGAAACAGATAAAGCCAATGTGCATTGACCCTGTGTGGAATAGTTTTGCTGGGGCAGGAATAATAAATGGCACTAGACTGAGACAACCATTTAGAAACAGTCTGCTTTGACACAGGTTGTCCCTTCTTAGCTTCACAAGAAATAAACAACTGACTGGAAGTTCTGAAAAATTTAATTCTGTCAAGATAGTACTCAAGATGTCTGTAGACATACAAGGTATGAAGTATCCTTTCTTCCTCATTTTAAGGTCCATGGAAGAACACATAGATATGCACAGTCTGGCTTAAAGTAAACTCAGATACCACTTTAAGCATAAAAGGAGGATTAGTTCTCAAGTAAACCCTGTCTTGGTGGCAAATGTGATACAGTGTTTGACCAACCATAACAGCTTTCAACTCAAGACACTTTTCTTGCAGTGGTCAGAGCAACCAGTAAAACTGCTTTCCATGTTAAGACCCTCAAGTCAAGCAGGCAAGCTGGTTCAAATGGAAGAAGTGCTAAGCTTCTAACACAAAATAAAGATCCTAAGGAGGAGCCACCAGTTTTCTTGGAGGTTTCAGATGCAACAATTATTTCAAAACTATTTTCACATGGAAATGTCTTGAAAGAAGGGGCTTGATGGGCGGACATGCTGAAATAGATGACAAATGAATCTTGACTGACGTGTAAGACAAAACAAGTGAAAGTTACTCACAAATATTGTAAAACCAGAGAACAACAGCCCTGAATGGGTGCTGGTTATGTTACTGAAACCAACTAGAAAACATTTTCTATTTGGTAATATATGATTTTCTAGAAGCAGTCTTTCTTGCCTCCATTAGTACCTGCTACACATCCTTGGTAAACAGGTGCTAAAAGGGAATTATGAACCCATCATCCAGGCACTCAGCTGAAGTTGATTGGGATGGGGGTGTATCAAACACCCATGTTCTTGTGTGAGTAGATGCAGTCTCTGATGAAGCTTGCGGTAATTGCCCCTGAACACTTCCAAAAAAAGGGAAAACCACTGCTGCCTGGACCAGAAGGGAACCAACACAATGATCATGGGGGATTCCTTCAGAATCTTCAGAAATACCCTGGATTTGAGTGGAAACTGGTGAAAACACACAGAGGAGCATTCCTGTCCAAGGAAATGAAAAGGCATCTGTCTTCCAGGCCTTCTTGCATGGAGTCCTGGAGCAGAATTTTGCCAGCTGATTGTTCAGAGAGGAGGTAAAGAGGTCTACTGGAGGTAGTCTTCACAGATGGATCAAATCTTGGAAGACCCTAATCTAGTTTTCATTTATGAGTCTGCCTTGATTCTGTTCAGCATGCCTCCCACACAATGTTGCTCTGAAAGGATGTAGGATGCTTATAGAGTGATATTGTGCTGTGAAACTATATTCCACAAGCATGGCTTGTCTGCAAGGGGGGTAAGACCTGGTTTCCCCTTGCTCGTTTATGTACCACATGACTGTGGTATTGTCTGCAACAACTTGAAGAGGTCCAGGGGACCAAAGATGATTCAGAGAGTACAGTGCCTTGATCAGAGCAAGCATCTCTTTAACATTTATATGTTTGCATCTGTCCTCAGGGTTCCAAAAACCTTGCATGTTTAGCCCTCCTGAAACTGCTCCCCAAGCAAAGTTCAAGATTTTTGTGGTGCCTGTCTGCTTTGAAGTAGGAGTGGAGAAGGGGAGACCTGGACTTAGGGATATTTCTCCACTAAATGATTTCTCTTCTGACAAACTCCAGAACTGGGACTTGAAAAGATAATGAGTTATGGGGCTCTGAGACTGGGACCACACAGACTTCAGATACTATTTTATCTTTCTCATGTGGAGTCTTGCCAGGGGTATTATTAGAATCACAGATGCCATGAAACCCAAAATCCTGAGGTATTACCTCTCACCGACTGAAGTCTGAGTAGAAAACCCTATAAATAGATCTGGGTGTAGATTATTTTTTTTCATGGGGAAGAAAAGCTCTTTGAAATGAGGGGTCTATCGGACACCCCAGGAACACAGTTGTGTGTGGAGTCAAACTAGACTTTTGAAAGTTTTCTTGGAATCACAGCTTGTGTAAGAGATCCCTTACCCAAATTAGATATTCCTGACACTTTAAAAAGAGTTTGCAAAGATAAGTAATTCATCTAAGTATGGAAACATGTGGATAGACACTTTGTGAATACACTTGGTGCAGTAGATAGTCCAAAGAGTAAAGAAGAAAACTGATAATGTTATCCAGACACACAGAACCTTAAGAAACACCTGAAGTCAGGATGACCAAGGATGTGATAAGCATCCTTTAAATCTGGTGTTACCAGGAAACTTAAACGAGGAAGAAGGGATAACGAGTTGTGAAGTGACAGTATTTTGAACTTGGGCACCATCACACATTGGTTTAGGAAAGAATGATCCAGAACTGGTCTCAAGTATTTTCTTTTTTTATTGACACCACTGACATCCTTAATTAAAAACTTTTTCCCAACCTGGAAAGGAGGAACTGGCTCTGTCACTTCCTGAGACAACATATGTTGAATCACAGTGGGAAATAGAGGAGTCTGATCTGGTAGATAAGGAATGAACCCCTAACTTTTTACTTTATGTTGGCTTTTTCTATATATAAGTAAACATAGAGTTATGTGTTGTGAGTTGATTAAGATTAATTATAATTATATGGTTTTAGAAATTTAACTTAAATTCATCTATTTTAACTGAAATATATATATATAAAACTTCACTGCGTATACAAACATAGAACATCTTTTTATATACATTTCCTTGCTGCTGCTGTAAGTTGTGTGTTTACAATTTTTGCTTTAAATTATTTTAAACTGTTAATTGATACTTAATGACAATGATTTTAGTGACGTGAGTGTATAAATACGTAATTTAATCAAGTTTTGAATGTCTGAAGAAGTCGCTCAAACATTGAGCGACGAAAAGCGCTTTACGTTTACTTGTAATAAACTTGTGTGGTTTAGTCTTCAGTGACGCGTTGGATCTTTTTTCAGTGAACTCAGTTTGTTTTAAGTACCCAGTTTGTCTTTCGTGTTTTCCATGGCATCTAACGGTTACAGCGAAGACGAGGAAGTAATTCCTCCTTCTCAAAACACTACTAGAAACAGATCTCCTTGTGATGATGAAATGAACCTAACGGCTTTGATACTGGCTCTCACGGAAAGAGTCGACAAGCTTTCTTCACGTCTCGACTCTCAACTTGGTGCAGCTGATTCTCTCAACTCACAAATTTTCGATGCCGGCAACTTGTCTGCCTCCATTCCACCAGGACAACGTACACCACCAATGTCAACTGCAGTCAACATTACTAGTACGCTGAACCTTCCGCAAGCCATCAACAACGACATGCAGCCTCCGGAACCCAATGTAAGAACTTTTGCTTTTAGCGAGCAGAACAACCAGCCTCGCTCAATAAATGACAACTTTTCTAATCCTACCTCTGAAACTGTTTTACATGAACAAACTAATTCGAATGGCGTTGGAGGGCTTATTGGAGCTCCCGTATTTAAGGATTGGATCACTAACACCTACAACCTTAATTTTAACCATCAGAATGAAACGGAGCAACCGGCTCCCAACGCAGATACTCAAGAGGTGAGTGAAAAAGAATTTACAAGCAACCTGAAACTTTTAGATGCTAAACTGTTGAAAATTAAAAAACTGCAGCTGGAAGTTAACTACTTCCAAGAGTGCTGTAGAATACGGATAGTGCCTAAGGGTTTAAGGCACCATGTTTATCCAACTGGATTGTTAACCAATTCATTGTTCCACCTAGAGCTAATCAACTTATTTAATGAACAAGGTTTTGCGCTCATGGAGTGTATGATAAAACATTACAGACTTCAAATAATTGAACTTTGTAAAGAAGTTGACGGACTTAACAGCTTTATTACTAACCATAAAGACTTTATTAGATATAGATTTGATTATGATAGAATTTTCACTTCTATAGACCAACTTTTAAACAAGTTGAAGCTTACTAAAAACAAAAAACTAAATAGAGACAGACTTGCTTATGACCATGGAAAAGCATACCCTAAACCACCAGGGTCTCAAAACGTTTCTACTGACACTATCTCTAACGACACTGATACGTTAGAAACGTTTATTGATGAACAAGAGACCAGTTTAGAGTTCGACACACGGACTTCGACGAACAGACAAAACAATAGGAGTAACAATACCTGGGCTGGCCGCTTAAGGAACGGACGACAATTTACACCTAATAGGGGCCACCAGGGCGGCCAATCGACTTATGCTGTAAACCAGGGAAACAACTATGATAACCAGAACTTGGGTGCTATACCAAAGAGACATTATGCTAATAACTATAATTACAATAACCAACAGAGCCAACATCAACAACAACAAAAAAAACAAAAAAAACAATATGGCCCATCCAACAAACTGAAGAGATAGACCAAGAAGTGTCAACACCTGTGATTATTTATAATAAATCAGGAGACTTCGTGGTTTATAACTTTTCATGCATTAACACTGATCCCTCTTTGGTTGATCTTTTTGCCAGAGGACAAACCTTTGTACCTGGCAATTATATGGACTTGGCACAATGTATCAAGGACATCAAACTATTTGTTAGGAAACTTAACCTCAGCATTCTTTTAGGAGATTCTCCAGCAGTTAATCAGCCGCTCAAAGTAGTCAGTGAATATAACCCCACTTTACACCCAACTCTGTCTACATTCAAACAGGTCATGGAACTTGACCTACGTTGTATTAAAGATAGTTCACATAAAGGAATTTATAAGAATTTAAGGCAGAGAAGAAACATTAGTAAGGAAGAAAATGCAGCTTTATCTATTTTTAGAACACTTAACATTAGAGCTATTAAACCAGATAAAGGTGGGGGACTTACTTTATTCAACAACTTTGACTACATTGACAGAGTTGAAAACATTCTGGCTAACGATACACATAAAGAAGTATCTTTAAATGAGTTAAACACCGCATATAGAATGATTAAAGGTTATTATAGCGACTTATTTATGGATGGATACATTGATTTAAATAGTTACCGGTACATTACTACTAACTGGCCAAAGATCCCAGTTATGTTTGCAACACCAAAAATACACAAAAATATTTCGAACCCCCCATTTAGACCACTTATAGATGGACGAGACTCTATTACGTATGCATCTGCTAAATTAGTAGACAACATTCTAAAAAAATATTTAGTGACTGAAGTTCAAATATGTAAAGACTCATGGTCTTTTCTGAAGAATTTTGATAATATTGTATACAGAGAAGACCATAACTTCGTCACTATCGATGTTATTGACTTATATACGTCAATTCCTCACTTAGAGGCTACTGAGTGGGTTAATTTATTTCTTATCAAGAAAGGGGCTTCAACAAATGAAATATTCACTATAACAACTTTAATAAACATTATTCTGACCAATAATTTCTTTACTTTTAATGACAAGTTGTACCTGCAAAAATGTGGTGTTGCAATGGGTTTGCCTTGTGGGGCCAGTTTAGCGAATACAGTTATGGCATACTGGGAACATCAATTTATTTTTGGTAACAATGAATGGACTCCATTTATTAAGTACTGCACCCGCTTCTTGGACGATATTTTCATTTTAATTGAGGGAGACCAAAGAAAAGCAGAAAAGTTGTTAAACTTCCTTAATAGTACTACTGTTTTTTTTAAATTCACGTCCAATTTTCAGCTACACTCTATTGACTATTTGGACGTGAACTTATCTAAAGACTATGTTAACAACCAGTACTTTTCTAGAATACATAGAAAAGAAACTTTCTGCAATTCTTATTTGCATTACACCAGCCTCCATCCGACCTCACAGAAAAAGGCTATAGTAAAAGGCCAATTAATTCGAGTATGACTACTTATGTCAGAGACTTTGAATCTGAATGTGAATTACTCACAACCTTTTTCTGTGAGAGAGGTTATCCTACTGATTTTTTAGAAGAAATAGTCCAAGAAGTGAGATATAAAAGATCAAATGGTGTTATTCTTCCCATTCTTAACCAGTCCATTGATCAGAGTACACTTTTAGCTACAGTAGACAACCAAGTACACCTTTCTGAGGAAACAGAAATTTTAGAAAGAAAAACACAACCAAGTAATGATTTTAAAATTAGTTTCATTACGACTTATAATATGGACAGTGACATTATTAAAAAATTGTTGTTTAAAAACTGGACATTAATTCAACAAGACAAGAGTATTTTTAATAAACTTGTTGAATACCCTAGAATAGTATATAGAAGGGGCTACAACTTGAAAAACATTCTGGAAAGCAATTCTATTAAGAACTTCAGTAGGAAGAAAGGAATGAAAATTTGTGAAAACTGTAACATGTGTAAACATATGTATAGTGGGGAATATGTAACTATTAATAACAAAAAGTATGGAATTAGATATAAACTAAACTGCTCGTCTAAATTAATAGTGTACGTGGCTACATGCACATTATGTCCAGCTTTCTATATAGGAAAGACTGAAAGGCAGTTAAAAGAAAGAGTTTATGAACATACATACGCTATACAGAATAACAAAGCGGAGAATGCTCTATTTAAACACATTTTAATTAATCCAGGCCACAACTTTAAATTTACAGCACTGGATCAAATTCAGACAAACATCAGAGGTGGCCCATATAACTTACTTCTAGAAGAGCGAGAACTTACCTGGCAATGGCGTACTAATGCTTTTATGTACCCAGGTTTAAACGACCATTGCAATATAGGCTGCCTACTAAAATTAAGGAGTCTGAATAGGAATTAATAAATATAATTATTATTTAGATTCATTCAAGCTTTCATGTTAAATTTAATTTTATTGAAGATTTTAGTTTGTACATAGACAGGTATAATATATGAGACATATACATATACAGACTTTTGTATTTATTTTATTATATCTTTTTAGACCTGGTTACAAGTTTATGTATCACTTAGCTTCCTACTGGGTTTTTGTTTTCTTTATTTTAGAATATTGCATTTAATATGTATGAAATGGCCTTTCAGGTAGACATATATGTCATATATACTTCATATACATTTTAAATTTGAGAAGTAGACATATACATATATATATATATATAAACTACTGTTTTTACAACTTCTTAATATTTAATATACTTAACATATTTAATACATACAATACATACACTTATTTATTTATTTACATACACTTTTCAACTAACTATTATATACATATTGATTATATATTATACTATATGTATATATATCTAGTTTTAGTGTGTATATATATATATATATATATATATATATA
The DNA here is from genome assembly GCF_019279795.1 of Protopterus annectens. Classification (NCBI taxonomy): domain Eukaryota; kingdom Metazoa; phylum Chordata; order Ceratodontiformes; family Protopteridae; genus Protopterus; species Protopterus annectens. The sequence goes on along the minus strand of NC_056731.1, from coordinate 1,648,278,099 downwards.
TATATATATATATATATATATACTTGTTCATACATATGTATTCACATTAAAGGTTTATTATTACCTTTTATAAATAAACGCACCACTTTTATATAAGTAATAAACATTAACATTACTTGTTTTTATATCCAGTTTTGAACAACAACTTTATGCAAAGTCACATAGACTTAGTTTAATCATTACTTTTATTCTACTTTTACTTTTATTTTTATATATATATATATTCCTTTACAGGACATTGTTTTAAGACTTATACTAAAATGTTTAGTTTGACTAAGATGAACAATGTACCTAGCTAAACTGTACTCTAGTATTTTATATTATATTTAAAACTAACTTTTTACTTTATGTTGGCTTTTTCTATATATAAGTAAACATAGAGTTATGTGTTGTGAGTTGATTAAGATTAATTATAATTATATGGTTTTAGAAATTTAACTTAAACTCATCTATTTTAACTGAAATATATATATATATAAAACTTCACTGCGTATACAAACATAGAACATCTTTTTATATACATTTCCTTGCTGCTGTTGTAAGTTGTGTGTTTACAATTTTTGCTTTAAATTATTTTAAACTGTTAATTGATACTTAATGACAATGATTTTAGTGACGTGAGTGTATAAATACGTAATTTAATCAAGTTTTGAATGTCTGAAGAAGTCGCTCAAACATTGAGCGACGAAAAGCGCTTTACGTTTACTTGTAATAAACTTGTGTGGTTTAGTCTTCAGTGACGCGTTGGATCTTTTTTCAGTGAACTCAGTTTGTTTTAAGTACCCAGTTTGTCTATTCCTTCTTAAACGTCCATTTACCAAAAATTTGCTGAGACTGTTTATTTTGTTTCCTTCTAAATTTAGAAGAGAGGTTACAGAAACCCTTTGAAATTTTGGAAAAGGAGTGCTGAAAAATCCTAGGCATTCCCTAAATCAGCTTACCTCTAATGACAGTTTTTGATAAACTCTGTATCAGAGGGGCCAAAAATTAACTCTCTGTCCATTGAAGAACTTAAAATCTCATTTCTCACATCGTGATTGAGGCTCTGAGAATGCAGCCAGACAAACTTCCTCAAAACAGTGCCAGTGGCCATAGCCCTGGAAGAAGTATAAACATAGTCATACACAGACGTTTAACAATGAGTTGTGACATGTAAAATGGAAGAAATTAAAGTATTTAAAGCAGATTTTTCCTCACAAGAAAAAAACATTCATCATACTTTCACAACTAGTCAGAATAAACTTTAGCATGTGTTAAAGACTGGGTCTCCCCTGAAAATACACTATTAGCCTACTGGGACTAACCAGTTCAACAAAGGATAGACATATAGATAGGCAGGTAGGTAGATAGATAAATGTGAGCTTGACAATTCAAAATTCTTAAAATCAAAGTTGCAGAAGCATACACTTTCCCCCATTCTTATCAAATATTTTCTCATCCTTGTCAATAAGTGTAGGATTGCAATTAACTAAATGTTTAGCAGACATAGGATTAACTAAAGCTATACAGCTGCTTGGTCAGGTTTGGGATGAGTGTGTAAAAACATGAAAGACAGATGAACTTCATACAATCTAGCTGCCTTTTTAGGGGCGGCATGCGGACTGTTAGGAAAACTGCAGACAACACACACACACACACACACACACACACACACACACACACACACACACACACACACACACACACACACACCCTTGAAAGCTGAAAGCACTGGAGGAATGGGTGAAGGTTCTGGAACTTCCATCTTTAACAAAATCATAGTACTTTCAGAAGGACTGAGAAACCTCAGTGTTCTCCTACTGAAAACACTGTCACATTCTGGAAATAGTCTCAGACAGAGAAGGAGATAGACCCCCCCCCCCCTTCGAAAGAATCAGATACTGAACTCTCCTCCGAGTTTGAATAAAAAACCTGAGGAGAAAGCCCTGCATCTTTCCCTTGATCTTCCTGTTCAGATACAGACTACTGAATCTCCTCAAGAAAAGAGGCATTCCTCTTTCTTTTACCAGAAGCCACCTTATAGAGAAGGGTCAATAGCCTGAATTTAACACTGATCCAAATCTAGTAAACTATTCCGGTCTAGGAAAATTTGAGGACTACATACATGTTTAATTTTTTGTTTCCTGACAGGAAAAATGGAGCCAACAGTATAGTTAATGGCACAATTAGCTTCCTGAGAGATGTGTATAAAACCGACTAAACAGGGAAGCCTTCCCCGGTCCCTCTACCAGGACTGAAAAGAGTGGCTCTACCTTTCCCACTGAGAGCACACCTGCACAGGACATGGCTGATCCCCAGTCCATATTGGCCATAGGTGCTACACGACAAGGATCTAGAGTAAAAGACGAGTGATCTGAGAAACCAGCTTTGGCCACAGCAGTGTCACTCACATGCGGCTGAGGCAAATTGCTAGCCTGCTGTGGGTGCAAAGGCTGTTTGTTTAACTTTTTCTTTTTGTGGCTGGAAAAAGTACCAACCATGCCAGTGGTAGTTTATTCTATTGTCAAGCTAAAAAACGGTGTCTCTTTCCAAGAGAAAACAAGCAGCATAACCTGGTAAAAAATTAAAGTCATTAAATGTCACTTTTCCACACAAAAACACAATAAAAAGCATTTAATACACTTTGTCAGCATCAAGTAAAAATAAACAATTTTCCAGAGAAAGACTGGTTTTCAACTTCTTCACACTTTTAAACTGAAAGGAAAAAAGTGTGTTCCCATTTAAAAGTTAAGTTTCATGACAGTCCATTAAAGCACAAACGTTGGAGTAAAAATAACTTTCCTAAGACAGACAGTACATTTAAACAACAAATTACTGATGTGGAAGTCTTTTTCCCCAAAGGGGACTTATCTGCCCAGCAAAGGAACAGCACAAGCTGACTGTAGATCCTAAAAAGCACACACAGGAGTGCTCTTATCAATGTCAGGAAAGCTCTGAAGGGCTTGTTGCTCAAAACTGTGATTTTAGGCAACTCAGCTTGAGCTGCTTAATGGTTGAGCATTTGGAAGGTGCCTGAAGCTTTGGAAGGTGGTTGTCAAAAATATAACTCATATAGCCAAGGACACTGCAGTAGTGATCAATATGATGATCATCTCATCTGTTTTAACAACAGTAACAATCTGAAGAACAGTGTTTATTTTTTTTTTACTTTTCTTAATAGGAGTTCCAATACAAGATGATTGACTCGAAAGATGAACATCTGCCCAGTCTGTCTGTTACCCCAGTTACCCCAAGAAGGATTGCATGGAGTGTCTCCCAAACCTAGAGACAACGTTTCTCTCATGCCTGTATCAGACAATGGAACAACTGCACAGGACATGGCTGACCCCGTTTCAAGCTGGCCAAAAGCACTACAACAGAGGAAGCCACTGAAGTGAGTGATCCGAGGAACAACAAATGGATACTGCATGTTCACCCCCTATCATCTGAGGAGTAGACTAAGTCAGTGACAATGGCAAGGACTTCTTGGTAAGCATGTTTTTTCTTTCTAGGTACTACAGGATGAAAACTAGTTGGACTGGTGTAAGCATCCATACTGTAGCTGGGGAAGGAGCACCAAAAGCATTATGGCTGGAGCTAGTCAGTCAGAAGTAAAGTTGTCACTAGGTGTTCACAAGCAGCACACTTACACTCAACACTTTTCTTAGTCTCTTTATGTTTAAAAAGAAAAAAATAGGATACACTTTATTTGTCGGGACACTTCAAACACTCACAAACACACTGACAAAATGTCAGATAGATTGTCAAAAAGAAAGCATAACCATTAAACTGACATATACACTCCTCCCTGTACCTCCATAAACTTGCCTGTCCCATAAAATTTAAAGTTTACACAAGCAGTTCATAATTTCTAATAAAATTAGCCCCAAATACCTTAACAGTTCAATCTAAAAGTAGCAATCCCTGACAGGCAACGTCTGACACTGTGAAAAAAAAAAAAAGAAGTTAGGTACTTAACGTTCCATGTGAGTTGTTCATCTCGCCTTCATTCTTTAATGATGGGTTCGGAGCTGATCCCTCGGCTCCGATATGGCCAACTGCAAAAGCTCAAGGTCTTCAAATGGCTTGAGGCCAACTCCCTATCCCATGATGCACCTGTGAATTACCTCAGATCTTGTTTGCTGCGTATACTAATACCACGTCATTGTTATATTCCTAGAGAAAAGGAAGAGAAGGTTTGAGTAACCAGGATGGATCCAGCATCTCGGTTATCTATCAGCCTAGGAGGGGGAAGGAGGGAGGGACATAAGAATGAAGGCGAAATGAACAACTCACATGGAACGTTATGGTAAGTACATAACTTCTTTATGTGAAGTTGTTCTATCTCTCCATTCATTCTTTACTGATGGGTAGCGTCCCAAGCACCATCAACCTCAGGTGGCTCATGGGAGTATATTTTTCAGGACCATGGATACAAAGGAAGCCCTGTCCCTGGAGGCCTTGTCAACTCTGTAATGAGTGATAAAGGTATGAGGTTTTGACCATAGATGTTGTCAATGGGAAGTCTGGCAGAAAATGCAGATGATGTAGAAACTGCTCTGGTTGAGTGAGCTTTAATCCTGTGTTGTAAAGGCATATTTGAAGCTGAACAGGCAAAAGTGATACAATCAGATAACCATTTAGACAGTGTTGTTTTAGCCACTGGTCTCCCTTTTCTGGAGTCTGAGAATGAGACAAAAAACCTGGTTTGATTTCCTGAAATCTTTTGTTCTATCCAATTAAAATCTGAGCTATCTGTGAACATCAAGTTTGTGCAGCATATACTCTAAATTGTTCAAACGACTGGGGAAGAAAACTGGCAAATCAATAACTTGGTTGAGATTGGTTTCGGTGCAAACTTTGGGCAAGAATGAGGGATTTGTTCTAAGTGAAACTCTGTCAACATGAAATATTGAATAGGGAGGCTTGATGGATAAAGCCTGAAGCTCTGACACACTGAGAGCAGAAGTGATAGCTACCAGAAAAATGGTCTTCTAGGACAAAAATTTGAGATCGAAAGATGAAGCTGGTTCAAATGGTGGAAGAATTATGCGTGAGAGCATAAAATTTAGATTCCATGGGGAATAGGGAGATTTCACAGGTGGCCTAATATGAAAAGTCCCTTTAAGATATGCTTTGGATAACTTGTGAGACATGATATTCAAACCTTCAACTCCAAGATGAAAATTAGAGATAGCAGCCAATTGAAACCAAACTATTGCTGCTGCGGCTCCTTTAATGAAAATCATAGTCAAGAATTCTAATATGGAAGCCACAGGAGCATGGTAAGGATCAATATTTTTAGAGGCCCATATTGAGAATTTCTTCCATTTGCTCAGATAAAGCTTTCTGGTAGAAGATTTATGAGAGGACAAAAGGATCTGTTTTGTCTCGTTAGAAAGGTTATGGAACCTGGCTATGATGTGAACTGGAGCAGCCAAGCTGTTAGCTTCAGGGACTGCAAAGAAGGAAGAAGATCCCCTGAAGGATGTGTCAGAAGGTCTACAACTGGGTCCAGGATCCAAGGATTCTCCACCAGATGAAGTCGAAGGTAGGGGAACCAAATCTGATGAGGCCAGTGAGGGGCTATAAGTATGATGGTCCTTCTCAGGGATTTTACTTTCTGTAGAGATTTGGGTATCAATGGGATTGGTGGAAATGCATAGAGGAGACCCAGAGGCCAATCGTGAACAAGCACATCCCTTAGGGCTTCCCTCGGAGGGGGAATCAGAGTGAAGTAGCTTCTGCATTTCGTGTTCATGTGTCCGGCAAAAAGGTCGCAGCAAGGCTGGCCACATTTGTGGAAAATCCTGTTCGCAACTTCTTTCTTGAGGGACAACTCATGGGGCAACAAGATTGTCCTGCTTAGTTTGTCTGCTATCACGTTGGATCTCCCTGGGATGTGCATTGCCAACAAAAAGTGCTGGGTGGAAACAGCCCACTGCCAAACTCTGAGAGCCTCTCGACAAAGGGGGTAAGACCTGCTTCCTCCTTGTTTGTTCAAATTCCAGACCACCGACATGTTGTCTGTCTGAATTGCAATCGTGCCTAGAGGAAGAGAGTCCTAGAAGTACTGCTCTCATCTCTAGGGCATCGATATGCAGATGTGTCTCTTGGTCAGTCCATGTGCCTTGGGTGGTCTTTCCCTGAAAACGCCCCCCCCCAATCAAGGAAGCGTCTGTGGTCACAGTGGCTGCTGGAGGGGGTAGCACAAATGGGTGTCATATCATGACATGGAGTGAGGTCAACCACCACTGCAGGTCCTTCTTGCAAGAATTTGTGATCAGTATATTGTGATCCACGGGTAGCTCCTGGTAAGACCATTGAGTGAACAACAGCCACTGAAGAACCCGCATGTGCATCCGAGCAAGTGGTATGGCTAGAATCGCTGCAGCCATCATGCTTAATACGCTTTCAGAACTTCTGATACTAGTGCTTTGTGTTTTGATAACAGGATGCTGACATGTTGAAGAATTAGAACGACTCTTTCCAATAGAAGTCTTAGAGTGGTGGTGGTGATGTCTAACTCTGCCCCGATAAAAAATAATATGCTGTGATGGCAACAAGGCAGATTTTGAGTTGAGTGTAATGCCAAGATGATTGCAGAGTGACAAAGTGGCCTCCCTGGCCTGAATGAGTTGATGCCTGGTGGTGGCGGTAAGGAGCCAATCGTCTAGGTACGGAAACACCTGGAAATCTAGACACATCAGGTGAGCCGTGACCAATGCCATGCATTTGGTGAACACTCTGTGGGCTGTAGTGAGACCAAAGGGCAGGGCTCAAAACTGGTAGTGCTTAGTTCTCAGCCAGAAGCCTAGGTGATCCCTGGATGGTGTGGCCATTTTTATGTGGTAGTACGCATCCTTTAGATCTTTCGAGCACATCCAATTGTCTTTCCCTAAAAAGGGAAGTATAAACTGAAGCATGACCATCTGAAACTTCTCTTCCTTTACGTATTGGTTCAGTCTGCTGAGGTCCAACATGGGTCTCCAATTCCTTGTCTTCTTTGGAACCAAAAGGAATCTTGAGTAAGTTTCGGACCCTGTTTGGTCTGCCGGGACTGGTTAGATGACTCTTTGTTAGCAACATTTGGACCTCTATAGTTGCCTGTTCCCTGTAACTGGGTGGAACGTCTGGTATTTTTCTTACGATTGGAGGGGGCATGGCGAAAGGAATGAAATATCTTCTGGAAATGATATTTTGTACCCAGGTGTCTTTTGTTATTTTGAGCCAGGCGTCTGGGTACAAAGACAAGCGACCCCCAACTGCCTCCACAGCAGGACAGTCGGGCCTCCTCTCAGGAGCGCTGGCAGGGCTTCCCAGAGAAGTGATCTCCATCACCCTGGTGTTGCGGACCCCCTCTGCCGCGAGGATGGCACCTTCCATTATTACCCCCTCCTCTGCCCCTGGAGGGGAGTTCACCACGTGTGCCATGAAAGGCTCCTTGGGCTTTTTGGAACCACATTTTTCCTCCCCGTTGACCTTTGAGATAGGGTCGGGTAGGGGTGGAAAAATGGACCCGACAGCAGACAGAGTCTTTCTGTCCTGTTCACATCTGGTTAAGGTTTCCTTCACTTTAGGCCTGAAAAGGGACGAGCCATCAAAGGAAGTGTTAATGAAGGATGACTTGAAGGGCTCTGCAAAGAAACACAAGTGAATCCAGGAATGTCTCCTAACAGCAATTCCTGTACCCGCTACCCTACTCATTCCATCAGCTATATAGGATATGAGATGCATGGATGAGCTGACAATAGAATTAAGGGTAGCAAGCTGGGCAGCAACTTTGTCGGAGGCTCCTGCAGCCACTGTACCCTGAAGAGCATCTCCCAACTCCTTAAGGAGATCTCTTTGTATTCTAGTGAAATTGGTGAAATAGTTCAGTGAACTGAGAGCACAGGTCGCCAAACTGAACATGCACTTCCAATTTCTATCCATAATCCTAGAGTCTCTATTAGGATGATGGACAAACGAGGAAGTCTCAGACATTTCCTTCTTGGTGGCCTCCGCCATCACCATGGTATCAACTAGAACACCTTTAGTTAAATATGTTTTGTCCAGAGGGGCAGAAATAAACTTATTAGGCCTCCTAGAGATAGGCTCCATAGTAATCGGAGCCTCCCACTCCCTTCTTGAGATCAGCAGCATCAACTCATCAAAGGGCGGAGTCACCCAAGAGGTGGAGGGCTGAGACCCTAAAACGTTCAGGAGAACTGACTTCCTCAGTAGGGTCTTTGGAGTGCCAGTCACCCCTCCGCCTAAGGAACTCAAGTATCTCAGGGAATGAGATATATCCTCAGAAGAGGACTGTGGAGACCCTTCTGAATCATCTAAGTCAGTATCCGATGTGAGAGACTCCTGTGGGGAGTCTAGGTGCTTCCTCTTGCACAACCTCTTCCTGGGAATCTCATCAGCGGGGCCCTCTGATGAGGTCTTGGAAGAGCAGGGGCCACATATTGGGGCTTCCTGAGGCTCTGGGTCTCTACGCTTGGTAAGAATTTGTGATGCAGACATAGGCACTTTTGGGGAGGAGGAGGGGAGACCCGAGGTCGAGGATGTCCTGGGAGACATGACTATCCTCATGGCACTGAACGCACCTCTGCTCCGATGTGAGGGAGCCGACGGATCTGAGGAAACCGACGACCCCCCCCGGCACCGGGACAGTGGGCTCCAAGCCCAAGGTAGGGGCCAAGCTCATCTGAGCCGAAGCCCTGAGAGGCAAAGTCGGAACCAACAAGTCGGTTCGACTGTCCTCCCCAGGCCCGATCAGAGAGTGTCGGCTCCTAGAGTCCTCGATAGGCATAGAGGATGTCAGAGTACACGGAGCCAAATACACTGCAGCAGCCGTTGGCTCTGAGAGTTCTACTAACATCAGGTCTGCCTCCTTCGGCTGCAAAGGACCAGCATGGCTCGGAGGAGGAATAGTAATAGTCGATGCAATGATCTTCGGCTCCGAAGCCATTTTGGTCGAAGCCAATATCATTTTGGCTAAAGCTAGTGCCGACAACAGCTTCTGTACCACACTATCCAACTGGAGAATAGGACTCTTCGGAGCTTCGGAGACCGGTTCCAAGGCTGGGGACCGGCTCCAAAGGAAAAGACCGTCAGCTCTGAAGGCAGTGGAGCCAATGTCGATGACTTCTTTGATTTTTTCTTTGAGTCTAAAGTCTTGGAAGACTTTGAAAGCCGACTAGAACTATCCTGGTCACTCAAATCTTCCTGAAAAGAAGGCTTCAACAAGCCTCTATCAATTAGTTTCCTCTTCCTTTCCTGCAGGACCCTAGAGGAGAGGGAATGACAAATGGCACAACTGTCTTGCAAATGCTGAGCCTCTAGACAATAAACACAGTTGACTTGGCTGTGACTGACATTTTCTGGCCACACTTTGGGCACTTTTTGAACCCAGATTTGGGATGTTTATCTTGATCAGCCATAGTAGATACAGAAAAATATTTACTGTTAACATGCAAAAAACTACAACAGTAAATTTTCTCAATACTAATACAGGTAAGCCTTAATACAAGCAGGCTAAACACACTCACACACAGAAGAAGTGATACCACACAAGCAGACTATGCAACAAAAACAGATAGCTGCTAAGAATAACCTTATTTAATACAATCCTTTCATTTACTATGTAATAACATTGATTTTTAATTTTTAATTTTTAATTTCAATTTCTATTTGTTACTACTGGAGCTTTTCTCCCCGGGCCTCTACTGAAAACTGAAATATATCCAGCTGGACTAGCCCGGTTAACAAATGTAAAAAAAAAAAAAAAATAAAAACACTACTAAGCTTAGGAAGGCAAGATATTTTATAAATGGGAAGGGAAAACACACTCAAGCTATAAGAGCTTTATAAGCAATGCTAACTAAGTACTATACTATCTATCAGAAAACTTTTAGAAAAGGTTTTAAAGAAAGGATTTGCTTATCTGGCTCAAGCTAATGTCAGAACCTCGGATCTGTTGCAGCGGCAAACTAGATCTGGGGTAATTCACAGGTGCATCATGGGATAGGGACTTGGCCTCAAGCTATTTGAAGAACTCGAGCTTTTGCAATTGGCCGAGGGATCGGATCCGAACCCATCAGTAAAGAATGAACGGCGAGATAGAACAACTTCACATTAAAGGTTTTCTTAATGGCAAAATACCACTTAGTCAAAAAATAAAATATATATTTTTTTCTTAAAAGGGCAATACCTTCTGAGGGAACAGGTTCCCCAACAGACATTATCTGCCAGAAATGAAGATCTTAGCTAACTGCTGTTCCTGTGAAGCCCAAGACATACTTCTTTTCAAAACGTCAAAGACATCAAGAAAATAATAAAAAAATGCTTCACTCTGATAGATGATTTCCTCCTTGAGATTAGCCAATCAGCAGTCAGAAGGAAGGAGTTAGGGGGAGCCAGAGCTTTCTGAAGCTGGTTGATTTTTGTTTCCTAGGCAGGAAACATCCCATATAGCCTAAAGGCTACTACAGCAGTGGGAATGATGAACATCTTCAGATACAGTTACTAGAAATATAGCCACAATGGTCCACATGTAACAGGGGAAGACAAAATATCTCAGTCCAAAATGGGTAATAATTTATCAATGAAATAATATGCTCTTTTGTTCCTAAAAAGTAAGGTCTTCATCAGATCTGATCGGCTATATTTCTAGCTACTTTGTTTACTGGAGCTGTTTCTTTGCGTTTGTGATCTTCAAATACATATTAATATAAATAAAAGACTTTTCTTTTTTATTTAAGTATGTAAAGCAAAAGAAATTAACAAAAAAGATTATGATAGTAATGTGTGTACTGGAGATTGGTAAGTTTTGGCAAGTTACATTTCAACATATACAGACTACAGTAGTGCTTGCAATTGAGAAAAGAGGTTTTGTTGGATATTCCGGTCAACCAAAAACATTATTTTTGTGGTGATGACATTCACTTGCTATAACAATGTCACAACAGAATATGTGGGGAATGCATGGAGGGGTTAGTTACAGCAAAAAAAGTAAGCCTGTCTGCAGGAAATGCAGAGAGGTTGGGCACTTCTGGTTTGACTGTTTTATATTGGAGGAAAAAATGATAAGACTTAGAAGAAGAAAACAAATATAGAGTACTGTAATAGAAAATATTACAAGTTAACTTGGTACAGAGCAACAAAATAATGAAAGTTTAAAAACGTTTGAGCTACAAAGTACTGACATATCAATTCATGATTTTCAGATTAAGGAACATAAGTTTACACTAAGTTTACACCATTACAAAGTAAGGAAGATGATGCTGGCAGTATTGACAATGAAAAATACAAAAAAGTGAAGAAAAATCAATTGAAGGGAGACTTACAATAAGGAAAACAAAAATAAACACTGGGAATAATTTTTTTCAGAAAAGGAAAGGAATGAAAATGTTATCATTAAAGATAAACAGTATTAGAAATAATATAAGATGTTTACTGGTGGTTTAGTTGCATCAAAATGAAGAATGGATGCGGTATGCTTACTGAATACTAGATGTCATACAGAAGACAAAATAGAAAACTGAGGCAAGTATGAGGAGGTAAGCTTATTTGTTTGGTAGGTACAGGAATTTTTTATATAAAAATGAAGGAATAAAGATACCAGATGTCACAATAGTAGGTCTAGGAAGGGTAGTAATATGTGATTTGAGAATGAGACAAAATGGATACGATATAGCAGAAAAGAAAGCATGTACTAATAAATGCATCATGCGATGGTAGTAGTGTGTGTTTTTGTGTGTGTGTGTGGGGGGTTTAATTGTAATCCAAGAACTGAAAAAAGGTTAACACAAGATGTGAAGACATTAAAAGAGTTGTTAAGATGAAGAAAAGTAGAAAACAACAGAGAATGGAAATATAAAAAGGTACTTTAAGACTGAAATTGATTATATAATTTATTTTAAAGAGATTAAAGAAATACAAGGAAGTGTGGAGATGGCCAATTTCTCAAATCAGACAGCAATTTGGGTCAAGACAGGAGAACAGAGTAACACTATAAAAGAAGGAAAATACATAAAAAGGTGATTTCAGAAATTAAAAATGTGAGAAGAGAAAAGGAATGGTTGTAGAAGGATAATATGACAATGAGGCCATTCTACAAGAATTGGACATACTAGTGAACTGGATATAAACTGAAGCATTAAAATATATTTGGAAATGGAGAAAAGAATAAAACAAAGAAGTAAAACAGATATAAAAATATGATAACATATGATAAAGAGCTACAGAAATGAAGTGAAAATATAAAGGAAAATGAACGAGATATCTGTGAAAAAAGTAAAGTAGTAAAAATGATTTTGCTCAAAAATATATATTTTTTGAAAAAAAAAGGAAATCTCTTCTTATTCAGGAAAAGAAGCATATTTAACCAAAAGAAGTTGTATTATATGATAAAGGTGAGGAAATATAAATAGGAGATTATGAAAGTTGTAGCAAATGTTATAAAACAAATGCATGAAAAAGTAGAAATAGTGCAGCAAGAAGAATGGAGAGTGGAAGACATCTGAGAAGGTTAAAAACTGAAAGACAGACACATATTTAATGAAACACAGAATGTGATAAAAAGGTAAAAGTAATGTGGCTCTAGGTTTAGGACATTTGTATTATAAAGAAATGAATGAATAGACTTTAAACAAACTGATGAAAGAGGATATTCTAGAAGAAGAAATAGGTGGTGGAGTAAAAATTTTTTTATATGGAAAAAGATGAAAGAACACACAAAGAACTGGAGGCAGACAACATTAAGAAACATGCTGTAACATATTCATGGAGATAGTACAAAAAGAATGCTGAAAGTTTTAGATGAAGTAGTAGGGAAGGAAATATATGGAATAAAATGAACAGAAATGAGGGAAATTTTATAATAAAAGAAAATAATAAAAGTTGATTTTGAAAGAAAATAAAAATATAAGATCGGTAACGTGACATAGTTAAAGCACTTGACAAAATAAGTCATGAAACACTATGCAATACTGAGGTTTATCGTAAAGGACAGAAAGTAAGATAATAAAGAAATTTTATGAAAAATCATTGCTACAAATTATGATAAATGGATGAATGGATGGATAAAGAAATATACATCTTAAGAAAGGAGTAAAAAGGTCAGTTTCATATTCTAAAATTGAGTCCTGGATGGATTATTTAATTATAGTTGCCACCCCTTTAGAGTTTGAGCTATCCCCAGATGCAATAATGGCTTTTATCCATTTTCTGTTTGACTCATTTCCAATCCTCTTTAACCATGTCTGTTTCTTCTATGAAACAAATATTTGCCTCTGATTTCAGCAGGAGATGCATCAGTAACTTCTTCTTATTTTTAACATGTAGTCCTCTCACGTTCCACAAATCTATATTTCACCTTCTATTATTTTACCAAATTGGAGTTCAAGCATTTATCTGTTTAATTGTGTCCATTTTGCTGAATTTAATAGCCCAAATGTGTCTCTTTCATGGATATGGATGGATCTTTACTTAAATTAGCAGCACATAATTCTTTCAGACATAACCCTGTGCCTAACCACCTATCCACTACTTTTGAAAGAGTTTGAAGAAGTGAGGTTACAAAAAACGTCAGTTTTACAGAATGTTTCTACAGAGTAGGAATGTAACCTATGTCAATTAACTTATATAACAATGTTAATTTACAAACATATTTACAACCTGTATACACTACCAACCTAACCCCAAAATTAGCCAATCTGTACCCTACTTAAAAAATCCACTACGCTCCTATTTGCGGGTGAAGCCCACTGAAGCTAGACAGTGAGTCAATAGTTGTTCCAACCTAGGAAGGTATGTAATTGTTTGGCACTACTGGGTCTAATTATTATGCTCCTAGGTTACTTGAGGCTATGATGAAGTCTGGGAGTTAGTTTATTATTGAGGAGAGAAGAGAAGTCTGTTGTTTAAGATCAGATTTTATCAACAAGGTTAAAAGCGAGAGGAGAACCCATGAGTGTGGTTTCTCCAATAGGTAATATTGACATCTGAGATATTTGGGAGGTTAACTATTTCTATGAATAAAGTATACACCAAGGTGAGAAGCCTATTTTGTCACCACCAACTGGCTGTCACCCCAAACACTAAGTACAGACTCTGAAAGTTTCTTAATCCTACTTGTTACTCATTCCGATCCTGGGGAGTAAGAAGAGTTATGCAAGACTAGTCACAACATCCTCGTTTATATAGGAATGGTCTCTCTAAAGATTGAGCCAGTATAACAAAAAACATATCCGACCAAGAGATCATCTACTAAATCCCATAAAATTACACAGCATTGCAGTGAATGTATACCACTTGAATTTCCACCTTCCATTATTTCTAAGTAATACAGCGTGGCATTTGTTTTATAAACCTTTAGACAAGTCCTATTATCAGGTTAGTATAAGCAAGGTAGATGGTGTTCCTTCACAGCTCTTAGCACCTCACTTAGCAAACCTACTCTTTTCTTAAACGTATATGGTCCATGCATAAAATGCATGAGTTAATTTTAGAAATCTATAATATACTAGGCTCCCAAACCATTACCATGAAATACAGTCACAGACCCAGGCGTGAACCGCTCCAGCAACTCGAAATCATATAACTTGCAAGCATCACTCGCATTGACCAAACTCATTTCTGACTTTAGTCTTATGGATCCTATTTCATTTGGTGTTGATATACAAAAAAAGCAATATATTCACCTACTATTCCAAATGTCTCAATTCTTGGTCATGCCTGGATTTTTTTCTTAATAAAATATTTCTCAAAAGCAAACTTTACACTCCTCAAGACTGAGGTGGAAAATTTCAAAGCCCCTGAGTATATGGAAAATGCTACCCAAACCACAAAATCCTATACAATTGCACTCTATGAGCACCTTCAGGAATGCATGGATCGTGCCATCCCAAGTAAAAACAAGACTCATTCCTCTAAAAACAGGAGACCAGTCTGGTGGACCCTTGCCATAAATAAGCTATACAACAGAAGGAGGAAACTATTGCATGTAAGGACAAAATCCCAAAAAGGGAGGTCATCCCTGATCAGTACTAGTAAGAAACGTCAATCCCTCATAAAATCATCAAAGGCTAGCTTTGAAAGAAAAATCGCCAAAGACTCTAAAGACAATCACAAGGCGTTCTTTAGCTACGTCAAGAATCTGGGTGGCAACTCTCAGATATGCTCTGAGCTGGTGCAAAATGGCACAAAATACACTGAACCCACTGACATAGCCAACATCCTGGTGGACAGGTTCAGTGCAAACTTTACCCCCCCTTCTCCACCAAAAGAGCCAGTGTTTATCACAGAAGAATACAATCCCCCGGACATCACAGACACACAGGTGAAAGCAGCTCTCTCCAAAGTAAAAAATACAGCATCAATGGGGCCGGATGGTATCCCGGGCTGTGTCTTACACGAGCTCCAAAACAAACTAAACCCTCACATAAATTCACTGTTCCAATTCAGCCTTACCTCAGGTTATGTACCCGAAGAATGGCGTACAGCAACAGTGATCCCGCTCCACAAAGGTGGCGCCACAATGGATCCAGGGAACTATCGCCCTATAATCCTGATTAGCCTGGTCTGCAAGGCTATGGAGCGCATCATCATGGATCTCATAAACAAAGACATTGGGAACCTCCAAACACTGGACCCTACCCAATTCGGCTTTGTTAAAGACAGATCTTGTCTCTTAAATCTAGTTGACTTCTTCGAAATAGTAACCAATGCCATAGATGAGGGAAAGGTAGTCCACACAGCCTACCTGGACCTTGCAAAGGCCTTTGACACAATACCCCACTCTGGCATCATAAACAAGCTTACCAGCTTAAATATTAACCCATATGTCACAAGATGGGTTGCAAACTGGCTCAGGGATAGAACTCACATGGTCAGAGTCGCGGGTGCCATGTCCGACTCTAAACCGGTTACAAGTGGCATCCCACAAGGCTCAGTCCTGGGACCCCTCTTGTTCAGTATATACTTCTCCGAGGTACAGGCAAACACGGAAGGACTATGGCTTACCAAGTTCGCAGATGATTGCAAACTGGGAGCCATAATCGACACACCGGCTGACATAAGCATCCTCCAGAAGGGCCTTATGGAGACGGATACCTGGTGTCAGAACCATAGCCTCAAGCTAAATGCCAAAAAGTGCATAGTCATCCCCTTTGGGAAAAACAAAGTGCCCACAAACTACCAGACAGGAGGTAATCTACTAAATATGGAAGAAGTAATTAGAGATCTGGGGACCCAAGTAGATAGCAACCTCACCTTTGACAATCACATTGCCAAAATGGTTAGAAAAACCTTCTATATAGCTCACCTAATCACAAAAGGGTTCACATCTAGATCAAGAGAGGTCATTGTGCCCCTCTACTCATCATTCATCAGGTCCATAATTGAGTACAATGCCCCATTTGGGATGTACCCTACCCGACACCTGCAACAGCTGGAGAGACCTCAAAAATACCTCACCAAGTGGATCGTGGGCCTCAAACAGATGCCCTATGCAGCTCGACTAAAGAAACTCCAGCTCTACTCAGTTGCCTACTGCCTACTCAGAGGCGATCTCTGCCTGACATACAAGGCAATGTCTAACCCAGAATTGTTGGACATGCTCCACCTCAAGAAAACCAAATCCATCAGAGCTACATGCTCCAGGGAGCTAAACCTTAGCACAACAATAAACAGGACATGCTGGAAGGATAGATTCATATCCCAAAGGCTTCCCCTCGCTCTGGAATAGAATCCCAGTCCATGTTAGGCAGAGCCCCTCGCTGACTCTCTTCAAGAGAAATCTTGATGAGTGGATGGGAAATCGTAAATTTACTCCCGGGATCACTTCTATGGCCCTGCTGGACAAAGGCTCAGGAATCTAGACTATAAGGGAGGTGAACGCCAACACATTCTAGCTAGGCTTGTAAATGCCCTGGGGCAGATAGCCTAGTACCTACCTATGAACCAGAAGCGCTAACAAATTGGGATATTAAATATTCAGCCAAACCGAGATTCTTATCAGACCACTTAAAAATACATGTAAAAATAAATCTCACAGACAAGACACCAAACAGGACAAAAGGATGCAACTGGTCCCTAAATAACAAGTTATTACAAAAAACTGTAGTTCAAGAGATCCTAGAAACATTAACGGAACTAGAGAAAAATGTTGATAGTATGGATATTCCATATGCTATCCAATGGGCTGCATGTAAGGCGAAGCTCAGATGGATACTTATACAGAAAGCCTCCTGTCTTAAAAAAGTAAGGAAAGAAAATTAAAACAGCTTAGTTGAACTCAAAGATGTAGACAAGAAATACCAAGAGAACCAAAACCCTGACTTAGAAATACTAATTAGTTGTTGTTTGTTTGTAAAATGCAAAAATAACTATTTGATTTACATCAATTAAACTACTCTCTACAGGAACTAAGATCCATAACTAAATAGTCTGAATGGACACAAGTTCCATCTAGGGCTCTAGCAAGAATAATAGAAAATAAATAAGAGGCATCTAGGATAACCTTACTTCAATACCAGGACAAACTTTTTAAATCGGACACACAAATTAGAAGACTATTTCAACAGCTTTATACACAGACATATTCCTATTCCTGAAATTGAAGGATTCCTTGATAATCTCATTTTCCCTAAATTAAATGAAGATCAACATAAGCTCCTTACAGCCCCAATCAACCAGCAGGAAATTTCAGATGTCATTAGCAATCTAAAACTAGGTAAAGCACCAGGCCTAGATGGATACACTACTGATTTCTATAAAACATTCAATAAAAAACTGACACCTATTCTTTTTAAGGTCTATAACTTCATCTCCCTAAAAGGTATATCTGATCTCTATCTAAACATCTCCAAAACAAACTTTATATCAAAAATAGCATGGGCAAATCTAACCCCTGTAACTACACACCAATCTCTCTGATCAACACAGATATTAAAATCCTATCCTCTCTACTTGCAGGAAGACTTAAAGTGATGCCCTCTCTAACAGCCCCTGAACAATCTGGATTCATGAGTAATAGGCATACATGGGACAACACATTTACCCTAGAATCCATGATCCATCTCACCAAACACTATAGAAACCCAAGATATGCATTGACTCTTGATGCATGTACGCCTTTGACAGGGTTGACTGGAGATTTTTATTTACAGCTATGGCTAGCTTCAATAATCCCAAAGACTTCATCGACCAGATAAAAATACTATACAATAGTTCTTACATATATCTATATATCAACAAAAAACTATCAAACCCCATAAAAATTACTAATGGTAGAAAGCAAGGATGCCCACAATCTCTTCTTCTTTTCAATCTATACATAGACCTCCTTTTTCTTTATATATCACAAAAAACTTTTCATTCAATCCCTAAAGTACTAAACACTAGAATAACTCTATCCGCCTTTGCGGACGACCTTATTATCTATTTTGAACATCCAAATACAGACTTAAAGAAAATAGTTTCATCAGTAAACACTTTTTCATCCATTTTTTATTATGAAATTAACCGGAAGAAATAACATATTTTTCCCATTAATCCTCTAAGCCATAGAGAAAACTACTTCCCGAATTCCCCCTTTAACACAGTCTACTCTTTCAAGTATCTGGGGATATCCTATGATCATAGTCATGCCTCCATGTCGCTGAATAACGTCCTTAAAGTCTGGTCATATATTTCGCAGGACATACGTAGATGGCAACAGATGAAATCGCCCATGCTGTCCAAAGCAGCAATTATTAAAATGAATATTTTACCAAAGTTATTATATCATTTCAATTCATCATTTGCTATCATCCCAAACAATCTGTTTATCAAAATTTATAAAGAACTTGCCAAATGTACATGCCACCCTATATCAGTTAGGATCAGCTATCAAAAACTAATAAGGTCCTAAATACAAAGGGGGATTAAGTCTACCAGACTTTAAGCTTTACTATAAAATTATATGCTCTAACAAAATCATCCAGAAAGTGAACTACAACCTAGACAAGGGCCTGTGGGTTCCCTCATTGGTTAAAATGTGGCACTGTCATGTATCTAGTAATAACACAAATCCCATAGTCCTCCCCTTTATAGTTCCAACAAACACTAGAAATTTTAAGTTAAACAATATTATAAAACACAAAGTTAAAATACTCCAAGAGCTATTAAAATCTCTAAATCTATACAGAGCTGAAAAACTCCTTCAACCCATTCACTTAAATCTAAACACAAAGATGAACAATAAAATGCTAAATCTCACTGACTGTCCTCAAATAAAAGACTACTCAGTTTGGGACATTCATAAACATAGGGACAAAATGCTTCAAGAGCTATGTGCGATACTAAATGTAAATAATAAATATATCATTGCATTATGTCAGGTTAGAGAAATTATAGTAACTATGCTTAGAAACATTTCTATCAACGAAAACGATATAAATAGAGTGATAGAAATATTTAAGACTTTAGCTAAAAATATGCTAGCCTCTACCTACAAATTGATGTCTCTCATTATTTATGAAAAGATACTGCTATTCTCAGGTTTTTGGGACCAACAAGGTATGATGCTCACAGAAAACGAGAAACTCAGAGCAATCAAGTATACTAGTAAAATGGCCCCATTCAAAAAGCTTTTATAAACGCAATTAATGATTAACACTAATACCTATTATATTTCATCTATTTTACACAACTTTAATCCCAAAGTTTCCCCAGCATGCCCATGTTGTTGCTTTCCTCATGCTGATTTATTGCATATTTTGTGGTTCTGTAAGTACTCCCATAAGCTCCGGTGCTCTCTCAAGTTACGCCTAGAGAAAATGGGTCACCAAAAGTCAACCTTATCTTGGGAAATGGCTGTTCTCCATATTATTGATCTCAGGCTCCCAAACTTGAAATATCACGTTCTAATTACTATCTGTTCATTAATTAAACTATATATAACTAAAAACTGGATAGACCGCACCAAGCTTTCTTGGGATGATTTCAGAAGCATGGCAACCAAGTACATATCTTCTCAAAAACTTATCATAAGAAGTGTTAATAAAAGAGCACATTGTCAGAAATTTTGGGAAACTCTATTCAATCACATCCTAGAAGATTAGACAAAGCTGGATAACATATATTAAGCCAGCTGAGGAATGCTACCACTATGGCCCAAGGAATTAAATACTACTATTCTCTTGCTCTCTCTCCTTTCTGTACTCCTCTCACTGCAAACACTTTCTTATGTTTCCATAAATAATGTAAATAGCTAGTAGCTAGAGATTTGTAGATATTTGTTTTTTCTCTGTTTTGAATCTACAAGTGTAATCACTACTGTTTAGTCCAAATAGCAGATCTTTATTGGATTTGTATGTGCTGCATAAAACAATAAAAATCTTTACTGGAAAAAAAAAGAAAGGAGTAAAAAGGAACGCCCAATGAGTATGCATTTATTTGTATTAGTAATGAATGCAACAGTACAGACTGTTATGTCTAATATGTTTATCGTATGCATAAAGATTTAGTTATAGCAAAAAATGGGGAATGGGTAGGTGAAGTTGTAATAAAAGTTGAAAAACTGTTAAAAAAGGCAGGTTTCAAATTTAATAAAATTAAATGTGTGGGTTTTGGTGAAAGAATTTAAGGAAATAAAGATAACTGTGAGCAAAATTTGGGGTTAATTAAAGTGTAATAGGATGATGGATTGAAATACCAGAAGGAATGAAGAAAGAATGCTGTTTTTAGAAAACCTTTTGACGTATCCTTTTAGAAAAAAAAAATATATAATATATATGGCAAATACTTGTAATTTAGGTAGATAAGCTTATGTAGGAGAAGTATATAAGCTTCTGACATGAATGGAAAGAGAAGGTACAGTTGTGTAATTAACTTATGAATAGCAAATGTTAAAATGATCAATGCTGCAGCAGCCTCAGCTATAGGAGTTATATTATCCTGCCAAGGATATAACAGCCGAGCAGCTATTAAAGCTTAAGGGTACATTCCATGTACCCATACAACTTACAGCTCGAGCACAGCTAAGAAAATCAGCGGTCTGTGGGCCAAGTCTTTTGCAGCTTTTGTGCCAACTTAAAGAGAAGGGCTATAGCCCTGAAACATGTCAATTCCAGTTATACAATATTCAATGTCTTCACCCTTGCTTGCAAAAATAATACAAAAAATAAGCAGGATTGATGGTGGGGGCAGCTAATGCAGCAGTGATCATTCAAACATCTACTGTTATACTAAATTTACTTGCACAACTGTACTATGTTCATCATTTGATCACTGCTGCAGTAGCAGTAGGCGTATGGGAAGAGTATAATAGCTTATACGATTTGGGAGCATGAAAAATGAGAGCTCATGAGCCCCTTGAGATTGGTTCAAGCAAAATCTGCTCCAGACATGGAAAAGTATGTACAGAGGATCAAGTGGCTGCCTCTAGAATACTTTGAGTCCAAAAATCCACTGATGAAGCAAAAGCCCTACTATAATGTGCTTTGACCCTGCCCAGAACTGACTTGTTATTGCTAGGAATAACAAAAAAAGACAGCATGGAGCAACCATTTGGAAAGAGTCTGTTTTGACACAGGTTGTCATTTCTTTTTACAATCATAACAAATGAATAACTGATCAGAAATTGTGAAGGATTTCTCCTGCTAAGATAGTATCTGAGTTGTCTGTGGACATCCAGAGTACATGGAATCCTTTCTCCCTCACTTTTAGGTTCTGGAAAGAAGACAATGAGACAGACAGTTTGGCTTAAAGTAAACTCAGATACCACTTTAACCATAAATGAAGGATTATATCGCAGAAAGGCTGAAGCAGCCCCAAGGACTAGGGATGAAAGCTCTTGACCTGGTTTATGGTTTTTATCTCTTCTATTGCTGCTTGTCCAAATAAATGTGTGTGGTACCTGGAAAGAGATATGTGAGTTGGATTTTTACCTGTTTGCCAAAATGTGTGACTATTTTTGCATCTTGTTTATTTACTTTTTAACTGGATTTGGGCCTGTTTGCCAAGACTAACAATTCTCTTCTGACCCCAAGGCTGTGTCACTACGTAAGGCATATTTGATATATACTTTTATATATATATATATATATATATATATATATATATATATATATAGGGAGAGAGAGAGAGAAAAACATATATATATATATATATATATATATATATATATATATATATATATATATATATATATATATATATATATATATGTAGAAAATATATGTAAACAGCACTGAACCATGGCTAGATAAAATGCTAGTTTAATGAAATAAGTACAATGGTGAGCGTTTTCGCAGTCAAGCTGCTTCCTCAGAGGAAAATATCTTTCAATAAAATATCTTTCAATGCTTTATTAATGATGGTCCACAACATCTCCTCAGTTTGATAAAATATGCCTGACTTATATATAACACTAAAGAGACTAGAAACATTTTCAATGCTTATCTTACTATCCATAATCAAGAAAGTACAGTTGTGTACACTTACATAAATGTAGATGTTCGAGTGTATTCATTGTTGCAGTCATCATACTTGGGTTATCTGCCTACAGGTAGCCCTTAGTCGGCCCGAATACCAGAGACTTAGTATTTCTGCGTCGGATGTTGTCACTCCAGGACTGACGTCAGGTCATCAGGGGTATAAATCATGCAGCCAATGCCATTACATCAGTTATTCTTGCCCCAAATGTCAGGAGCCCCACAATAGGTAGCTAAGTTATGGTGGGGAAGAACACCACCAGTAAAAAGTAAATACCAATACCCCTGAAAAGGGGGGGGTAGTAAAAAGCATAGAGAGTTTAGAGAGAGAAAGAGAGAGAAAAACAGGGGGCTGGAGGGAGGGAAACCAGGACTGCAACAGTGAATACACTCGAACATCTACATTTATGGTAAGTGTACACAACTGTACTATGTTCTTTGTGTTTCACTGTTGCAGTCATCACACTTGGGTAGATTTCCAAAGTTGAAGAAAGGTGGAGGCAGTCAAGAAGAGTTAGGGCTGGTTAGAATGCCTTGCAGGACTGCTGTTGCAAAACCTGCCATGGATTTGGAAAAGATAGGCAGGTGGCAATGCTTGGTAAAGGTGTGTACAGAACTCCAGGTAGCAGCTTCCAGGATGTCTCTGGTAGGGACTCCCTTGAGGAATGCTGTAGAGGTAGAAATTGCCCTAGTAGAATGTGTTCTGACCCCCTGAGGGGTTGGTTTCCCATGGTGCTTGTAGCAGAAATGGATGCAATGTGCTATTTGGAAACTGTTTGCTTTGAAATGGCCTTGCCCTCTGCCCCTGTTGCAAAGCTGACTAGTAACCGGTCAGATTTTCTGAAGGGCTTAGTCCTATCAAGGTAGAATCTGAGCTGTCTGTGCATGTCCAAGGAGTGCAGGATCCTTTCCCCTTTATTTTGAGGATTAGGGAAGAAGGTAGGCAAATGGATAGATTGGTTGAGAGCCACGCTGGCCACCACTTTAGGAATAAAAGAAGGGTTATTCCTGAGGGAAACCCTGTCAGCATGGAAAAAAATGAAGGGTTCCACAGCCATAAGTGCTTGTAGCTCAGACACTCTTCTATCTGAAGTGATGGCCAGAAGCAAGGCTGTTTTCCAAGAGAGGAATTTTAACTCTGCTGATGCTGCAGGCTCAAAGGGGGGTAGCGTGAGCTTTTCCAGTACAAAATGAAGGTCCCAAGCAGGGGTGGGTGCTCTCCTTGGTGGCCTTAAGTTGTTTGCCCCTCTCAGGAACTGTTTGATAAGACAGTGAGAGAAGAGAGGTGGCTCAGTGTTGTAATGAGCTGAAATAGCAGAGGCATGGATCTTAACGGAGGAGAAGGATAGGCCTCTGTGGAGTAAATCTGCTAGGTAATCCAGGATTAGATGCAGGGAGGGCAGAGTTGTCTCCTCTCCTTTAGATTGAATCTAGTAGCAGTACCTTTTCAACTTATCAGCATAGGATTTCCTTGTACTGGGTCTTCTGGTTTCAAGGATGACATCCAGCACCTGCTTGCTTAGGCTGGTTACTGGGGGGAGAATTCAATGAATAAGCCAGGCTGCAAGATTTAGGGTTTGCAGTTGCAGATGCAAGATCTGTCCCCCCAGCTGAGAGAGCAGGCTTGGGTTCTGGTGTAGGTGCCAGGGTGGCACTGGTGACAGGCTTCGCAGGAGTGTGTATCAGTGTTGAGATGGCCAGTCCAGGGCAATCAGAATTGTCCTTGGTCTGTCCTGTCTTACCTTGAGCAATACTCCTAAGAGAAAGGGCACACGGGGAAAGGCATAGATTGAGATATTTACCCACTGGAAGGATAGGGCATCCACTTTCCAGGCCCTGCTGTGAGGTGTCCTGGTGCAGAATCTTTTGAGCTGGTGATTGCAGGGGGAGGCAAAGAGATCCACCTCTGGTGTCCCCCATTTCTGAATCAAAAGGTTGAAGTTGCATGGCTCTAGTTGCCACTTGTGTGGGTCTAGGAGATTTCTGCTTAAATCATCTGTCAGTGAGTTTTGTTTGCCTGGCAGGAATTGAGCTTGCAGATGTACCTGCATGTCCAAGGCCATGTTCCACAGGGCTATGGCTAGCCTGAAGGGTGGGTAAGAGTGTGTTCCCCCCTGCTTGTTGATGTACCACATAACTGTGGTGTTGTCTGCTTTTATTAGCAGGTGTCCTGGAGAGAGTACGGATCTGAAAGCTGTCAGAGCATGCTGCACAGCTAGCATCTCTTTCTGGTTGATGTGCAAATGCATTTGACTTGGGCTCCAGTGGCCCTGAATGCACTTGCTGTCTGTGTGTGCCCCCCAAGCATAGTCTGATGTGTCTGTGGTTAGGGTATGGGTGGCATGGGGTTGGGTAAAGGGCAGTCCCTTGTTGTGGTTGCATGCTGCTGCCCACCAAAGAAACTCTATCCTTAGACAGGGTATTATGGGAATGACAGTTTCCAGGTCCTGAGAATGTTGGCACCAAAGACTTTGTAAGTACCATTGAAGTTTCCTCATATGCAGTCTGACATATGGAATTAGTAGGATGCATGAGGCCATGAACCCTAGGGCCTGCAGGATTTTTCTTGCAGATAGCTGGGTTCTGGTGGCCATTTGAGCAAAATAGCCTGTTAGATATGCTTGTTTTTCTGGAGTGAGAAATGCCATCTGGGATGCTGTGTCCAAGCTTGCTCCCAGGAATACAATCTTTTGACTGGGGACTACTTTTGATTTATTTTCGTTGATGGTGTACCCCAGGGAGGTTAGTAGGTTTTTTACAAATGTCAGGTGCTGCAACAGCATTTCCTGACTGTCTGCCTGAATCAGGCAGTTGTCCAAGTATGGGTAAATTTGAGTATTTCTCTGTCTGCAGTAAGCAATGGCTGGAGCCAGGCATTTTGGGAATACTCTGGGAGCAGTGGATAAGCTAAAGGGAAGTGCAGAGAACTGATAATGCATAGATCCTGCCCTGAAGCGTAAATATTTTCTGCATGACTCCCTTATAGGGATGTGCAGATACGCTTCTTTTAAGTCTAGGGTGACTAACCAGGCATCTTTGGCTAGCATAGGTAGAAGCTGCTGCAGGGTGAGCATTTTGAATTTTGGTACCACCAGGAAGGTGTTGAAAATTGAAAGATCTAGGATTGGGTGCCAAATGCCATCTTTTCTGGGTACCAGGAAAAGTCTAGAATAGAATCCTTGACCTACCAGTTGAACTGCCCTTATAGAGAGCATGGATTGGACTTGGTTTTGAGCCTCTGCCCACTGGCTTAGAGGGAGGTCTGGGACCCCTTTTCAGGTTGGCAGTGAATGGAAGTAAAATTTGTACCCCTGGGATACAATGTTGAGGACCCATCGGTCTTTGGTGATGGGAATCCAGGTTTTTGCATGAAGGGCAAGTTTTTCTCCTAGGGGCACAAGCAGTTGGGCAGAGGAGGGGGGTGGAGTTGAGAAATCATCTGGAATTCTTTCCGTAAGGAGGTGATTTAGCACTCCATGCTTTAGAGGTGGTGGCACTCCATTGCTTAGATCTCTGCATACCCCTGAGACTGTAGTCTGGGGGCTCTGTTTCCCCTAGGTCTAGTTTGAGATGGCCTTGAGGGAGCTGGAAAGGATCAATGTTTCGAGGGGCAATGCCTACTGAATTTAGGAGGCTGTACTTGCAAGAATTCTTTGGCTGTCTGCATAGATTTAGCTTTTTCTTCCATCTTTTTAAGAACCTCTTCTGTTCTGGTGCCAAACAGATTTTCTTTGTTCAAAGGTGGGTCTAGTAACTTGGATTTGACATGATCTGGCAAAGTCTGCTCCTTAGGCTAAGCATGCCTTCTCAGTACAGAACCAGTGACTGCTGCCCTGCAAGATGCTTCTAGGGCATCAAAGCCACACTGCAATGTATGCTTGCTGATTTGGCTTGCAGAATCCATAAGCTCTTGCAATTCTTTATTTTCTGCACAGTCTGTAAACGTAGCTATTTTTTGTTTAACAAGTTCCATAATATGTTAGTAATTCAGCATGGGAAACTGACAATTCAAAGCCCTAATGGCAAGAGTTGCAGAGGTGTATACTTTCTTACACCATCTGTCCAAACCTCTGGAATCCCTGTCCAAAGGGGTGGGATTCTTAGCTGTAGTTGCCTTGATACCTTTAGGGCCCAGGGAAATGATCTCTGGGTCAGCAGTAGGATTTTTGAAAAGAAATTTGTGAGAGTCAGGTACTCTGTAGTACCTGTCTGGTTTCCTAGGGGCAGGGGGTAAATTATCAGGAGTAAGACTGGATTCCATAAAGACATCAGCAACAACTTCCAGGACTGGTGATATTGCTAAAGGCCTGTCTTGTGGCAAGTCTAGAAATTCTCTGAGTCTCTTTTTGGACTGAGGATAGTATTGGCATTCCCAGTGGAAATGTCATCTTAAAGTATGTAAGGTTTCACCAAAAGCGAAATCCTCTGGAGGCCAAGCAGAGGGAATGGATTCCTCTGTATCAGAATCCTCATAAGCAGATAAGGCCATGTCTTCATTATCAGAAACTTCAGAGTTGTCAGACTCTTGGTCTGCTGAAGCTGCTGGGGACTAGTCTCTTTTTCTCTTAGCAGGGGAGGGCTGACTTCCCCTAATCAGCATAACAAGGTCTTCTGCCATTCTAAGCATTTTATTTTGTGGCAAGGGAGCAGGTGCATGCGCTTTGGTCTTCATTTTTCTAGACGTAGCACGTACTCTTGGCCTTAGAAACTTGGTGGTTTTAGACAGAACTGAAGTAGTCGGTTTGTGTTGAACATCAGTAGTACAAAGAACTTCCTCAGAAGCCGGTACCTGCTCAGTGTCTCCAGACCCATCCAAGGTAGAGAAATCCACCGATTCCATAGTTGAAGAAGAATCTCGCTGCATACAGGTATGCTCTGAACAGGTCTCGGTAGAGGCCTGCGAATCCACTGAAGCGGGCATCAGGGGCTGCGAAAGCACCTCAATGAGTACCGGCGAACTGGCGACTAGCTTAATAGAAGCGTTGTCTGCAGCTTTGAACCTGTGAGGTCTGTCTTTGCCTTTATCCTTACTTTTTTCAGAATATCGGTAGTCGGATGGCTTTCCAAAGCTATTTTGGAATATGGAGATCGAGAATGAAAGTATTTAGCGACAATAAGGGCCCAACAACAAATGGTTCAGGCATTGAACAAGCCACCAAACCGACAGCGAGGTAAGTCGTGGTCTGGGCCTAGACAGGTGACGCAGCAAGAATGAAAATCTCGGTGTGGTATTTGCTTTCCACAGGCAAGACAATTATTTACTTTTTCTGACATCGGTTAGAGCAAGAAAAAAGGATCCCCAACGGGGTACTTAGCTTTAGAAGACTTCAGGATGATTCAATTCGTAACAAAACCCAGGTAGCAGCCGACCGGCACTTGCAAACTGCTTCTGCTTTGGGCTCCGCGGCAAGAAAGACTGAAGTAATGGCATCGGCTGCCTGTTTTTATACCCCTGACGACCTGACATCAGTCCTGGAGCGACAGCATCCGACGCAGAAATACGAAGTCTCTGGTATTCGGGCCAGCTGAGGGCTACCTGCAGGCAGATAACCCAAGTGTGATGACTGCAACAGTGAAATACATAGACCATCTACCAACCTCTCAGTTTTGGTATTACATTTTATTAAATCTTCTGTTGTATTTCCTTAACTGTAATAATAAAATCCTTTCTAATCCATATGCCTAAATACTTCAGCTATTCATGCCCCTATAGGAAATACTTCACCTTTTCACAATGCTGTAGATATGGATACCGCTCAACCAATTCATTTGTGGCTTTAAAGTTTACTGCTGTAGCCTTTGTTTTATGGCCATTTTATTTCTTTTTGAGCTAGGACACAGGATCTGAATTTTGTAGACATACTAAGGCCTTAAGTTTAATTCTGTTAGATGACAGAAAGCCAATTACTAGAAAATGGAAATCAAAGTCTCAGCTAACTATTTTGTAAGTATAAAATGTTATAAAAGAAACAGAAAAATCGGAAGAGAGTACTTTAGAAAAGGGAAGGAGCAAGTTAATAAAAATAAAAGGAAGCTCTGGGAACAGTACATGCAGAATAATGTTCAAGAAGAGAAGTGAGATTGTAATGGAAAGCAATAGTTCAGGAATATTTGTAATGTTTGACTGACGACAGTTACAAGGATAGAAAAGCCAAATGATGTATAAAGTATGTAAATGAGAAAATGTTAATTTTTTTTCTTTTTTGTTAATGTATGTTTGCCTGTGTCTTAAGTTGTAGTTTAATAAAGGTGTTGAAAAATGTTCTGCAACAGTAAAATGTCCTTTTCTGGATTTATCAAATATAAAACAATACAATCTGCAAATAGAACTAAATTTTCTTGATTACCATACCGGTTATATCCTTGAATATGCAAACCCCTTATCTTCTGAGTAAAGGATACACCCTTGCCTGGTTCCTCTGTTAAAATGTGGCTTGTTGGAAAGTAACATTTCAACTTAATTTTTGCTTCTGACCTTTCAAATATCCTCCTAATTAACCACATTACTATGCCAGGGAATGCAAATGCAACCATTGCTCTACTCATAAAATCCCAGTTGAGTTTACAAAATGCATTCTCCACATCAAAACCTACTAACAACAATGACATTGTATTACTTTCTGCTTCCTTTTGGATCATCACTGTTCTATTAAAGTTGTCAAATGTTTGCATCCCTTCCACAAAACCACAGTTACCCACATCTATTGATTTTGGTAATTCCGTTGCCTTTCTCTTAGCCTGTATAGTATAGAAACACTTTATAATCATGGCTAAAACTGAAAGTGGTCTAAAAGAAGCTATGTCTAAAGGGTCTTTACCCTCTTTGCATAATACATCCACCACAGCTTTCTTCCATGATGATGGTATTGCCCTCCTTTAAAAATATTGTTAAAACCTTCCAGATCTTTATCACTTCCACAGGAATACCACCTGTTCCTAGACGCTTCTCTGTTGACTGATTATACATCATTATTTTCTCTCATCCTTTCCTCCCTTACTATTATTTCTTGAACCAAATATTCCTTACTACTTGATAGGCACAAACTTTCATGTGGGTATTGTCTTTGTTTCCCCATTAGTCTGCTTTATACAGATTTTTACAGAATTTCTGAAATATCTCTAATATATCAATAGGATCTCTGATTAGTTTTATTGCTATAGACTGCCTACATTTATTTAATTTGCTTCCAGCTGCCTAAGTCATTGTGCTAAGAGATTTTTTTGTTTTCTGGAGGTCTCAAAAATACTTGATGAGCAGCAATACTTCGAGACGTATGCATATTATCTAAACACTCTCTTTTCCCTTTGGCACTATTATTTGAGATTCCCTTTCTTTTGCAATACTTAAACCTTTGACAATCCCTTTACATTTCTCACACCTCTTTCTCTCTTATTTCTGTCATATTTTAAACTCCATTTTCTTTTTATCCCCTTCCCTATCTATTCTTTCTGAAGCAATATCTATCTTCCCTAATAACCCCCGAACCATTTTCAATACCCATTCCTTACATTCCTCTCCTTTTAACAAATAAGTAGGAAAGCACAAGTGTTTCATTTTACTTCATCCCCCTTAATCTTTACCTTAGTCTTTTAATTGGTACATGATCTGAAATAGTTATGGGACATGTTTGAGAGCTTTCAACTAAATACTCATGCTCACGTAAAATACAGTGTCTATCCAGTCTAGCTCAGTTATTACATCTTGGAGAATAAGGTGTAAATTCTGTCAGAGCTCCTGCTACTAAATTCAGTCTTTTATTCAAAACATTTACATATGTTTCTTCAAAAGCCTAGACTCTTTTGTTACATTTTGCTTCTAGATTCCTCTAATACCTCCTCACCATTGCAAATCAGGTTTCAACCACCACCCAAAATAATAATCCCTGTTAGTTACTTTACAAAAAATTAGCTTAAGCTCCATAACAAAATTTTTAGGTGGAATATAAATAGATGCATGTGTAATCCTCCTTCCCTGGCACTAACCTGTTACTATCACAAGTCTACCATTATTATCTTTCTTTTCATCTTATAATATATCACTACTGGAGTCCCTCTCACAAACCAGTATTATTTTTCCTTACTCTGTCTCTGATATTCTGCTGAATATCGTTTCTGAAGTTCTTCCTTTTCAAAATTAACATTTTCCTGTAACATTGCTATTTGGACACTATACTTCTTAATATAATTCACTACTTTATAATTTTTGTCCACACCAACAATGATAAAATCGATAAGACAGCCATTCTGATAAGAAGATATTACTGCCACATATTCTGCAAGGCAGTTCTTTTGACTGGGGTTCCAAACTGCTACTTACATGCCCACACTAATGCATGGCTGGCTGATTTTGTAAGTAGGAACCAAATGGAAAACGTACCACACAAGCCTGTTTATGAACTCTGTTTATTGCAGTAAAAACACACCAAGATTAAACGCTTTCGTCTTTCACATAGAAGACTTCATCAGAATAAAGCACACTAATTCAAGAACCATTTTTACACCAGTAATATAACATAATAGATAAAACTGAGCCAATAGTATTGTCAAAAAAGTCACATGTAAAATGGTCACATGAACAATATTAAATACAAAGGATGTTAATATTCAAGCCAACTTAGCTTTTCACAAATAAAACACTGTTACATATTAAATACCTTCAGCTGATAAAAAAGGTAAAATACTTAGGTTCATAGATTTTTCTTTCAGGGCTGGAAGTATTGTCAAGGAATCATTTATACCTGGTGGAAAATTAGCTGTTAGTCTGAGTTGGTTTTCCATTTGGTTCCTGGTCTTCTGTTGTTCGCACTGCACCAGATATTTTGATTTTGTAAGTAGTTGCTTATCATCTCTGCTTGAACCCATGTCACATTTTCCCCAAATTTTTGACTCAAGAAAAACACCTGATAAACAAAAAACTAAATACATTTTCACCACCCTAATCTTTTTAACTCATAGAGAGCACATAAAACTATACCTAACAAAAACAGAGAGAGATTTTTGTTCAATATTCATTTTTTCATACATATCCTTACGAGTACACAAAGATTTCTATCAGCAACATAAAACTATATACACTTTCAAAAAGCCAATTGCCCAAATAGACAGCTACATCCACAGGCTTTACATATTCTAAGGTTAGGTTTGACCATGTTAAAAGGCATGCTAGAGTCTGCAATTCCCTTGCACAATCTGTCCTTGTCAAATGTGAAAAATGGCTTGCATGCTCTCAGTTAACTGACATTTAGTCTTGAGTAAAATGTGCTCTGTCTACTCTTAAGAAATGCATTCAATTGTGTACTGTTATATTTAATATGGAAGTACTACTGCCGCCAGGGATCAATTACCTGCAAAGTATTTCATTTATCTCAGTATCACTAAGATTGCCACTCATCCCGTTGTCAGCGGGACACTCACGGGTTGCAGCTACCTCATCCCGTTGCCCGCTGTGCAAAGTAGAGGGACATGAAAAGTCCCGCATTTCAATTGCACTGAATTTCCGTGGAAAAGCTACAATTACGTCCGGCTTTTCCACGGCAATTCAGTTACGTCACCAACCCAGAACTGCAGTCAAAGCTGCTGCATGTTAGGTCCGGGTGCTTTAATTTGTGCAGAAATTGGCTGCAATTCATGAAAGGGGTGGGGATTGGGGCAGGAAGAGCCCTGCAAAGATCGCAGCTTTAGGAGCGCTTTGTTTTAAGCGCTTCTACAGCCGCTAAAAAAGACTGAGATTTTTTTTTCTAACGAGCCATCCAGCCATCCATCCAGCCATCCATTCATTCATTCATGCAGCCAGCCATCCATCCATCCAGCCATCCATCCATTCATTCATGCAGCCAGCCATCCATTCATGCAGACAGCCATCCATTCATGCAGCCATCAAGCCATCCATCCAGTCATTCATCCATCCAGCTAGCCACTCCAGCATCCAGCCAGCCAGCTAGCTACTTCAGCAGCCAGCCAACCAGCCACTCCAGCAGCCAGCTAGCTAGCCACTCCAGCAGCCATCCGTCGTACCCATAACAGCATCTCCTTCACTGTTCCTGTGGTGATGTCATGGTAGAGGGTGTGGCCAGTGTCATATTGGCCACACTCCCATGTCCCACATTGGCCCACTTAAAAGGTAGCAACCCTAAGTATCACATTTTCTGTTACTTTCACTAAACTGCTGGCTAAGACCAGTTTAAATACTAACAGATTCATAATCAGTTTCTAGGCATGCAGTCCAAGAGAACAGTAAACAGCCTACCCCAAATTCCTAGTTGTCCTCAAAGCATTGTCTGGTTAAGCAACTTGCTCAACATTACAAGGTAGAAAGTAGATTCAAATCTTTTACCTCTGGAACAGAAAGCAGCTCATTAACACGTCAGAACTTTTGTCCTCTTTCTAGCTGATAGAGCTAAAGCATGAGCAAAGGCCTTTATGAGAATTGAACTCATGACCCCTGGGTTTACTAAGCCAGTGTTCTAAAGCCCTGAGCTACAAGATCACCTCATCATGTTTCTTATACAAATGTCTCAGAGCACAGTCAATAATTTCCTGACTAATTGGCTGCAACTGTGGACTTGCCATCTCTGACTGCTGGCATTTGTTGATTAAAAAAGCTAATAGCTTTACAGATGGAAGAAACACTTCTTTTTAAATAATGGCAATTTCTTTTTTTCCATGCCTTTCATTTTCTAGCCCATTTTCTTAACTCACAAAAGCCAATAACACCTTTTTGTATACTTCCATTTCATACCCATACCGCTTTATGGCATCCAGAACTTTTTTGGGTTTGGCTTCTTTAACAAAGTGATTGATCAGCTAATAACAGGCAGCATTACAAAGGGCAATGAGTTATTAATAAAATGATACTATGATTGTTAGTCTTGGATGTCTTGCATGGAGGGTGAAATTAATCGGTTTGCCAATTATTATTCACATTTTTGTATTTATGATTATATTTTCATACTCAGAGATCTACATTTCACTGAGGTGTATGGTGTAAAACAATAGTGTGGGAGACAGGACAATTCACTGAAAATGCTGGTTTATATCAAATATACTGGGAATATTGTTAGGCATTTTACTACTTAAGAAAATAAGCAAAATTTCCATATGTACTTAATATTTCAAAAAAAAAACAAATGACTTACAAACTGTTGCATGACATTACACGAAACCTTAGATGTTGAAGAAAACTCCCTTTGATATTTGCACTGTATGTTGTATATCTTAAGAGATATCCAGTATTGTCTTGTTAATTATATAACTAAACATATGTATTATACAATTAAACATATGTTTTCATATTTCTATAAATATCCCAATAAACAGGCACTTACAGACGAATTTCTCATCATGTGAAAGCTTATGTCTGATTAACCAAAATGTTCTTACATTATATATCTAGTTTGTATAATTTTCAACATATTAAAATTTGTGAAAGTTTATAAAAGATACAATTTGGGGTTTGTGCACATTACAATATACTACAGCACTTATGGAAAAGATTATGAATGCACTGACAATTACCATTGTAAAGAATACTTCCTACTGATAATTGATATTTGTACAGTTTTAATAGAGGTTATTGTTCACAAAATATTTGCATATGTTTGTCTTATGCGTTTTATGTTTATTTTTCAGAAAATACTCAGGAATGCAAAATATATTCTGAAAAATAAACATAAAACGTATAAGACAAAAATACTCAGGAATGCAAAAATAACTGCGGTGGTAGTGCTGTGGTAGCGTTGATGTTGTCCTGTTCGAGTCTCAGTGAAAGCGTCTTCTGTGTGGAGACATGCGTGAATGGGCGTACCTTCGTTGAAGGTTATGCGTCAGGGCTGGCAACTCGGTACGTAAAAATCAACTGCCAATCATTAGCGGACCGGGGTTCTGCTGTGACGACCCCTAACCGGGAAAAGCCAAAAGATACAACAACTCAGGAATGCAAAATAAGTATAGGCTGCTAGAGATATAACATTCCACACCACATAGAATGAAAAAAGCTCCTCCGTCTGCAGCATAAATTATTAAAAACATTAATCTATACTTCCCATTTACAAAAGAGGGGAATTATTATATTTTAATACACATACAACATGATCAGCACACTTTTATATCTCCCCATCTTCTCC
Organism: Protopterus annectens; assembly: GCF_019279795.1. NCBI lineage: Eukaryota > Metazoa > Chordata > Ceratodontiformes > Protopteridae > Protopterus > Protopterus annectens. The sequence goes on along the minus strand of NC_056731.1, from coordinate 1,648,243,529 downwards.
TAGTAGCTCAAGATCACAAAACTTAGCCAGCCTTTATCTAGCTACAGTGTAAACCCAGGATGCATTAGTCAAGGAAAGGCAGTTTCTTACTTTAAAATCATAGTACAAACATCAACTATTGATGAGGCCTCCACATCTCACATTTAAACTACCTTAGCATACTATACAGAACTACTTAATATGACACACAGTTTACTTCAAGACATTTATTATACACATTTTATTAAGAATAAAAACGTATTTATTACTTACAGTTACATCTTCAGTCCCTTCTTTGTCCTTCTAAACAATTCTTTTTGTAGAAGCACAGTTCTTATGTCCAAACTTCATCTTACAGAAATGATACTAAAACAAAGCACTTGGACTTCATTTTGCATCCAGATTAGTACATTTAAATTACATTTAAACTACTGCACTTACATTACCATTTAAATAAATCAGATTTATATTTATGTGGTTCTTGCTTTTGTTTTTATGCATCTGAAGTTAAAACTATTAACTGAAGGCATTTTTATAGTTGAATCGCTGTCTAACACACTTTCTAAACAATACCCATTTTTTTCTGAGCTCAAGTGCCAGCTGCATGAGTTGTAACTACAGACTGTGGTAATTAAACCCAGCCTCCTAGTATTTTATATTACACAAGCATCAGCCATCTTAGTAGTTGGACTCTTGGAAGCAAACCATTTGGACTCCATTGTTCATACATGGAAGTACATTTTAACTACATCTAAACTACTGCACTTATCTTACCATTTAAGATCAGTTTGGTGGTTCCTGTGTTTGTTCTGCATCTGAAGGTAAAGTTATTAATTGAAGGCATTTTTATAGATGCAGTGTTTTCTTTTTATTCTGCAGTGCTTTTCAAGTTATTTTCGTGCTATGTCTAGGTTTTTTAAATCAGTTCTGAGTGGGCTTTCATTTTACTGAATTTTTACTTTCTCCATTCCGATTCTGAAGATACAGCTATAAATTGATTTGTATTTTATACTGTCCACTGTTATTTTCTGACTCTTAAGTGGATTATCAGCATTGCTCATATCATTGTGTATTTTAGTCTCCTTTCACACTTAAAACAAACACAAAAAAAGCTCAGGCCAGCTGTGGGAGTTGTAACTACAGCCTGTGGTAATTAAACCCAGCCTCTTAGTATATTATATTACATGAATAGTCAGCATCTTAGTCTTTGGACTCCTGGAAGCTTGGCTACAAAGCATTTGGACTATATTTTGTATCCAGGAAAGTACATCTAAACTACATTAAAACTGATGCACATATCTTACCATTTAAATACATTTTTCTATTTCTCACCCACCCATCCTTTTCCTGTTGTATTTTTAAACTTGGATGTATTTGAGCTGCCTGCACCTGCTGTATATCTGGCCCTGGAAGTTACTTCTAGTCTTATCACCTCTACACATCCTACTGGACACTGGAAGATGAAACTGGGAAGGCCCTCCCCTTATTCTCCAAGTGTGCTTTGAAATTGCCTTAAAGTGTGTGTTCCTCATTGCTGACTTATCTACCTCTGAACTGTGTTGTAATTACTTCTAGCTAGTAGTGTGATTTGGTTCTGGTACCTTTTCCTTTTGGCTAACTAAAGTGTGCTTTTAAATTAAGAAAACTGGGAATGCATTTCTGCTGGCAGTACAAAGGTAGCCTGGTCTGTTCGAGTTGGGCAACATACAGGGAGGTTTAATTGAGAATTACTTGTTTGCAGCTAGTTGGTACCTTTTCACTTATGGCTAACTGCATTATTTATATTAAGAACACTGGGACTGCAATTCTAGTGACAGTATCTTGGTCTGTCTGAGTTGAGAAACGGGGTGGCTTAAATTGAGATTGTTTCATTGGCCAGGGGGCATTTTAGTTGGTTTAACCACTTTTCCTTGAGTCTATAAATTTGGCATGTTTGTACAGCTCTTGGTTTGGTTCTACAGACCTCAAACGCTTGGCATACTTGCCTGTGCTCTCAAGACTGTTTGGCTTGCATCTGGTGCCATCCTGGCTAAGATAAGAACCTTAAATTGAAACAGTGCACTTTTCTAAGTTATTTCTGAAGACTGCTTATGTATTTTCAAATTACTTTATTCATTTTTCTGTATTTCATGACTGTAAAGTGTTTTTGCTTTCCTTTGTTCTTGCTTCTGCTAACGTGCTTTGAATTTGACTTATGAGAGCACAAAGTTTACAATCATCCTCAAACTTAAGTCAGCCTCAAACCCTTAATATTAGCCTTCACTTCTGAAAAGTAACTGCAAAGTGCAGTGTCCCAAGAACTGAACCCTGGGTTACTAGTGAAAGGTCTTTTGCAGGAGGTAAGAGCTGCCCATTTTAATGTCCTGGGTTCTATTTCTGATTCAATTTGCTATTCAACAGAATACATATAGATTGACATTTAGCAAGGAGAGTTTAGCTACAATACTTTGACTTGGGTGGGGGGTGATGTTGAATGCCTTTCCAATACCTGGATATGTAGTGTGCACTGTTTTGCCCTTGTCAATTGCTTCAGTAATATGTTGAAGCAATCATCCAAGTTAAGTAGGCTGGCCCTGCCCTTGACGAATTTGAACCGGGTTGGGTCGAGATTATCTACAGACTTATTTATTAATTCCACAATGATCCTTTTCATTACCTTACAGATGAGACTGATTAGGCTTACAGGTCTACATTTAGCTGGGTCCACCTAAACCCCACCTTCATGCAAGAGAATGACTGCTGTTTTCCATTCATCTGTCACTAAGCCTGTTTTGAGACTGACACTGAATAGCTTCTGTAAGAAATCAGATAAGTCATGTTTCAGGCTGACCAGTAAGCAGACTGGTATGTTACCTGGCCATAGACTTGGTGTTCTTGGCCTTAGATAGCACCTGGAGATCTTGCTCTTGGAAAATATGAGTAAGATGCATCTAAGTGATCTGAAAACAATTTTTGGAGGGGGAGGTGAAGTTTGAGCTAATTGTTTTCGGCTAGTAGACTGGCTATGTCTTCAAAGTCAGAGTATTTTTTGCATTTTCTCCTTTAAAAAAATATATTCACTACCTTTTTCCTCCTTTGTTAGCATGATTGTTCATAATGTATTACAGTTTCTCGGTCATCCACTTGGTGGTCCAGGTCTAGGCCAAAAAGCACCTAAACACTTGAGCAAACATATACAGTGTTAATTTAACTACCATACACACATTTTACTGTTTTTGTTCATGTATATAAAAGAAGGAAACTGTAATGATAAATGACAATGAGGAACAATGAAACTGAGAAAAACATCACTGAACACATAAGGAAAACAAAAAAAGGAATGTTTTATACAGCAGAATTCATTATGGCATAATAGGGAGATGAACAACATTTAAAATGATGAGAAGGACTGAAGTGAACATGGAACAATGGAGGATATGTAAGGGCGTATCATACTATCCAGTGCCAGTACCCAGCAAATTTGAGACCTATACTGGCTCCTCATAGGGAAGATACCACAGTTTTATATATTTTTGCTGGAAAAAGGCACACAAAGTGAGCATAGTTAGGATTTATATATCTTACTGATCCTTCACAGAAAAATATTTTCTTCACTACAGGGAGTTTGTGAAAATAAATCTGTCAAGGAGTGCACTGCATTTTCTACACAGGTAGCATTTTGAAGAGCAGTGTGTGTACACTAGACGTATGTAGCAACTTACAACAGATAAAGTGATATAACAAAATGCAGGGAGCAAATATTTAAAAGCCAAATTCTCTAGATGGTCTTCCTTTTTGCGATGCAAAACTTATGAAGAACATCTTATACAGCAGCATCTGAGTCCATAGTATGGAATGGACTCACTTGGAACATATCTATACTCCACGTATTGTCTTTATTAGCTGTAAAGTTTGCTACGCAAAACACAAAAACAGCAAATGTATTATTCAAAAGAAACTTTCACACTGCCAATTAAAAATAATTCAATTGATCTCAAGGACTATCCCTTTGATATTTTGTGAAGACAATCTGTAGTTCACATGTCATGTATGAGAAACTTTTACAACTAGAAAGGTAGTTCTTCAGATGACAGACTTTATATCAGCTCTATCACTATGTGCAAAAGTATGTTTCACAAAGCTTTGGTAAGAACAGTTTTTTAACTAGACTGGCATGCCTAGTTTTCTGAGAGAGCACATGGAAGCAATAGCTCCTTAAAGAACTTCTTGTTGACGTATTGTGGCTTGACTGATTTCTTAAAACAGCCTGAATTATTGTAAATAAATAATAGCATAATGCATTTTAAGGATTCAACTGCTTAGCACACAGCTTAAGTGCTCTCCTAGAAACTAACTTTTCTGTCAGCGGGATCCACAGAAGTCATAATGACACATCTGTTAAGAAATTAAAATGCTAGTTATTGGTTCTGCAAATCAAAATTGAGGCAGAAGACATTGAAGTTCAGAGCTTGGAAGCCTATTCTAAAATCAGAAATAATTTTAGACTTTCATCGATGTTTGTGCACACACACGCACAAGTAAATGGATACATGTGTGTACATGTGTATTCACTGAAGAGAAAGAAATGAAAAACGACATTCTCATTGGATTACAGTTGCAGACAGCAATAACATAAATAATCTTGGTGCCCTATCTACTGGAAAATTTAGTATGTTCAAACAAAGTAGGGCACGTCACCACTTGTAATAACCTTCCTGCAAGAAATACAGACTCAAAGACAGTCCTTTCACTTCACAAAAGCATGGATCAGATGTAGAGTATACCCAATTCTAGATTGTAGTGGGAGAAAAATAAGTTGTTGCTTAAGCTGAAAATGCAGCTTATTCACGGTAAACAGGGAAATGGGCAGACTAAGATGGCCAAACAGTACTTATCTGCAGTCAGCATCTACACTGTATATTTCTGCACGGTAATCACTCGCTTGGTAGAACATAAACTATAATGACTTATTTGTTAAACATACAATATGATGTTTTGGTTAACCAGACTGAGAAGATCTGGCAGATCATGCTACAAGGTGAAGAACTGAAAGTTTTTTTATACTGCATAACAGTCATTACTGCTTCTGGTCACAGTATGTAGAAAAGTGAAGAAATGTATCACACAATCATCCAAATGCAAACGAGCTGACTATTTACTAGGAGACAAAAATTCAGAGGGAAACATGTACATGTATATTTTCCTTTGATTTTCTATTTCATCATCCTAGCGTCCCTCCCCGCCATCAGTAAGTTATCATTAGCTCCACTATGTTGAAAAACTATTTCACAGTGAACTTCTAGATTTTTACCAAGAGCATCAGACTATAAGGGTCATCAGTTTGGTACTAATGAATACCTAAACAAAAATAGCCATGTTGTCATTCAGAATCTAACATTCATCATTGCAGTCAAAGTAGATCAAAATCCAATCAGGAGACAGAAAATGCCTGTAAATCTTCCTTTCTCTTACTCAGTGACATCCCTTGTGTACCATCAGATAGGGCCAAGCTGCTCCCGGTCAAGAAGAAAAATGAACTTATACTTAAGATCCTATTGCTTAAACTAAATGTTAACTACTGCCCAAACTCATGTGGAGAACAATATGAACTAAAGTCTGGATCTAACAAAGCGCATTACCTATGGCAAACATAACAAAACTAAGAAGGAATGCTTACACCATGCTATCTGAAATGTTTCCCACCTTGACATCTGAGCTTCAGAAAACATCAGATGTTTCAGGAGCTAACTTGAAAAATAGTTGTGAAGCAGCCACCACTGGCATGAATGTAGTGCTCCCCATCACTAAACACTCCTACAAATACAATATATTAATTAGTAGCTATTTAACTTGCCAAATTACAAAATGAGCTATATATACTGTCTAATACTTTAAACTTCCAAATGAGAAGAACCAAGAGAAAGAAACAGATACACCCTTACTAACACACAAGCATAGCAGTTCTACTGCTTTTGAGTACTCAACGACTTCTTACTTTTTATAAATCTTTCCTAATGCATTCATAACACTAAAGCGAAACTTCACTAATGGCAGAAATTATATACAAATGGATACTTATTTTATTTACATTTGTTTACTAGAATGATCAGATCGAGCAGTGGTCCAGGGAGAAAAGCTCTACATGAATTTACAGAAAACAATAAATACGATTCAATAATACAGTTTTCAAACAATTGTACAGCAGAAGATGCAGCCATTTATAAATACATAAGAACAGCATACATTAAGCAAACATTTTAACAATAAAAATGAGTGCACCTTACTTAATGAACTAAGATACACGATAGTTTAGTCAGTATCTAAAAACACTCCGCTTATAAAAAGTCTGATATCCACAACATTACAGGCAACTACAACATTTTCCAGAAAAAGACAAAACACAACAAATAAAATGCTGACACACAAAAGACATATAGGCAAAAACAACAAGAAGGTCGAGGCAAGCCAGAGTACCGAGGGCTGCCTGAGGCAGGACAACCCATATGTTATGACTGCAGTTGCATTCTTGAAGGACATACAACAAGAAGGTCGAGGCAAGCCAGAGTCTCCACTGTGGAATATCTTAAACCTCATATGAAGAAGTCTCATGGGAAATATGCAACTGACATTTAACTTCAACAACACTTGCAAACTACAACACTTCCCTCTTCTCTTACCTTACTAACATGAAATTAATTATATTTCGCTGTGTCCTTATAATGCATAAAGCACACACTAAAAATAGTACAGTTGTGCAAGTAAACTTACCAAAACAGTAGGTGTCCGAATGATCACTGCTGTAGTAGTCTTAGCTATACAGGTTATATCCGTCATAGGATATAACAGCCAACCAGCATACAAAGCTTCAGTGCAAGTTCCATGCGTCTAAACCATTAGTTAGTTTGAGCTGACTAAAAAGACAGGTTTGGGTGCCAAGCTCTTCAGGGCTTTCATGCCAACACATTAAGCCCTGAAAGGCCATTTACAGGTATGACAAAAAATAAATTTCCACACCTTGACATAAAAACACACACCAAAAAACAAGGGGGATAGATGGAGTGAGTAGCTACTGCAGCAGTGATCACTTGAACATCTACTGTTATGGTAAGTTTACGTACACAACTGTGCTATGTTCAACATATTGATTATTGCTGCAGTAGCATTAGCTATATGGGTAGATTACCCTAGATTACCACAACTGGGAGGTAAAAGGGGAAGGGGTCCAGGATCCCTTGAAAATGGTCCTAGCAAAACCTGATCTAGACCTAGAGAAGGAATCAAGCTTGTAGTGCCTTGGATACTTCTAGAGTTCAACCCTTTGCAAAAAGCCATGGATAAAACCAAGTTCCTGGTATAGTGGGCCTTGACCCTACCTGGGATAGCTTTGCTGTGGTGAGAACAGCAAAACAGAACAGCCTGAGAAAACCATATGGAAATAGTCTGTTTTGACCCATGTCTTCCTTTCTTCTTAACTTCCCAAAGAAATGAACAACTGATCCGAAGACATGAAAAATTTAGTAGTCAAGACAGTAACTGAGTTGTCTTTGGACATCCAAGGTATGAAGTTGTCCTTTCTACCACATTTTTAGGTTCAGGAAAGAAAATGGGGACACGGATTTCTTGGCTTAAAGTAAATTCGGATACTTTAGGCATAAAAGAAGGATTAGTTCTCAAAATCAAAAACAGTTGACTACCGTAAGAGTTTGCAACTCAGATACTCTTCTTGCAGAGGTCAGAGCAATTAATAAAGCAGTTTTCCATGTAAATAACCTCAAGTCAGCCATATTAGCTGGCTGAACTAGAGCAAGTGTTAACTTCTCTAACACAAAATTAAGACCTCAAGGAGGGGTCACTGGCTTTCTTGGAGGCCTCTTATCCAAAACCAGTTGTAAAAATATTTTGATATTAGAATGTATTGAAAAACAGCTCTTATACTCACTTTCTTCACTTGTCTAGAGGAAAGTATTTTTTTATTCAGGCATGTCCAAGGGTCATCTCCCAGTGCTCTCTCCTATCTATCTGATGAATCTGGGCATCTTGGGGCAATGTAGCAATTGCCTCATGTACACAGACAACCCTCTCCTCCTACCACCCAACACCACAACCTGTGAGAGAAGCAATTATCTAGCCAAACTGGAGGTAAAACTCTCTTCAACCAAGACTGAACTTGACAGTCAAGAGGAGAAGGTAAACACTTGCACCACACCACACTCATCACATAGTCCCACTAAACCTACACCACCAAAATCCACACATAGAAACAAAAAAAATTTGTGGAGGCTCTCAATAATAATCTGCTCAAGCAACAGAGACCTCCAAAGCAGAAACACAAGCAACCCCCCCCCAACACAACTCAAATGACACACAGCCCATAGATTCAGTGTGCCAATAAACCACAGCATATAAGGCAAAACAAAGTACCCAACACACTAGTCATAGGTGACTCTATAGTCAGGCACACTGATATCCCACTCACCAGGCTAAACAAGGAGAAGGTTACTGTCAGCTGCCTGTCAGGTGCCAGGATCCGCCACATAACCCACGCACTCAGGTCACTCCACAACAAGTACAAATATGACTCTGTCATTGTTCATGTTGGTGTGAATGACCTGAGACTTACCTCACTAGGCTACATGAAGAGACATGGAAGAGTTCTCCGATCTTGTAGCCATGGCAGGTATGACCCTAGCCTGAGTAGCATCCTGGCATCATCCAGAATGATACCGCAGTACAAGGACAAAATGATTGACTTCAATTGGCTAAGCTTCTGGTGTCATTCTAAGGGGATCCAGTATCTGTCTGCCTGGGATAACATGGTCGACAGACCACGATGCTTTGCCAGAGATGGCCTGCACCTGTCGCCCCTGGGATTCCAGATATTGGCTAAGGGTCTTGCCTCCCCTATAGTGCCTTTTTTTAGGCAAGGTTCAAATGACAAATTCACCACCGTAACAGGAACAGGCAAGCAAAAACTGAGGGCAATGTTACTCAATGCTAGAAGTCTAAACCTCAAAATGCACTCACTCAAGGCACTCCTTAAAATGGAGAACATTAATATCTGTGCAGTGACTAAGACCTGGTTCAAGGCTCTAGAGAGCACCCCTGCATTACCAGGCTATACACATACCACACTTTGCGGCCATCTAAGCTGGACCAGAACACCAAAGGCAGAGGTGTGTCCATATTCATTAAGGATATCCACACCTCCAGGCTAGTTGCGCAGCATAATTCATCCAAGGTTATCCAAGTACAACTAACTCTGGGCAAAACTGTAATCCAAATTGTAGCTTGCTACAGATCCCCCACCATGCCCACGATTCCCACTCCTCTTTTCTTGATAACCTGAAAAATATTAGGGTTCAACCAAACACCCTAATAATGGGTGATTTCAGCTACCCCACCATTAACTGGGAAAACTACTCATGTACCAATTCCTTTGCTCAAAGCTTTCTGGAATTCATAAATTCCAATGCCCTGGATCAATTTATTCACACTCCCACCAGAGGCAACAATATCCTAGACCTAGTCATTACCAACATGAGTGACCGGTGTTCCACACCTGAAATCAACTTTTTGTTGGTCAGATCCGACCATAAGCTAATCACCCTAGATATCTGCATCCCGCCCCCACCCACCGTTAAGGAAACCACTGTAAAAAATTTCTCCAAAGCCAACTTCATGCTTCTTAAAACAGAAGTGGCGAACTTCATGACACCCATGCAGATGGACAATATAGTTACAACTGCTGAATTCTACATAAATGCACTCTATAAGCACTTACACGAGTGCATGGATTGTGCTATCCCAAACAAAACCAAGATGCTATCCTCCAAAAAATGGAAGCCAATCTGGTGGTCCCCTGCCATAACCAAACTCTACAACAGAAGGAAGAAACTGTTGCAAAAGAGAGTAAAATCTCATGAGTGGAGGAGCTCCCTTGTCAGCCTCAGTAAGAAGCTGAGATCCCTTATAAGATCCTCCAAAGCTAGCTATGAAAACAAAATTGCCACTTATTCTAAGAGCAACCACAAAGCATTCTATAGCTATGTCAATGGCAACACCCAGATCTGCTCTGAGTTACAGCACAATGGCATGAAAATTCCAGAACCAACTGATATTGCCAACACCCTGGCAAATAAGTTCAGTGCTAACTTTACCCCCCCCCCTCCCTCACCCTCTAAAGGGCCCATATCTATACAGGAAGAATGCAGAGTCCCTGTAACCACATCTATGCAGGTAAAAGCTGCACTCTCTAAAACCAAAAACACAGCATCCATGGAAATGGACAAAATCCCAGTCTGCGTTTTACACGAACTTCAGAACGAACTGGCTCCCCACCTAAGCACCATGTTCAATCATAGTCTCGCGTCAGGCTTTGTGCCCACTGAATGGCGCACAGCAACAGTTATCCCACTCCACAAAGGGGAGCCACCACTGATCCTGGGAACTATCGCACTATTAGCCTGACGAGCCTGGTCTGCAAGGCCACGGAATGTATCATCATGGAACTCATAAACAAAGACATTGGCAACCTCCAAACTTTGGACTCCACCCAGTTTGGGTTTGTGAAAGGCAGATCATGCCTTCAGAACCTGATCAACTTCTTTCAAGCAGTCACCAAAGCCGTAGACGAGGGTAAAGTGGTTCACACAGCCTATCTTGACCTCACCAAGGCTTTTGACACCATCCCCCATTCTGGAATTATACCTAAACTCACTAAACTAGGTATAAATCCCTATGTCACAAGATGGGTTGCCAACTGGCTCGCTGACAGAACCCACACTGTAAAAGCTGTAGACTCCAAATATGACTTCAATCCAGTGACAAGTGGTGTACCACAGGGTTCAGTCCTGGGACCTCTCCTGTTTGATATCTACTTCTCTGAAGTACAGGCTAACATAAAAGGCCTCTGGCTAACAAAGTTCACAGATGACTGCAAACTAGGAGCCATAGTTGAGTCCCCAAATGATGTGGACATCCTACAGAAGGGCCTCACTGAGACAGATGCCTGGTGTCAGAGGCATGGCCTCAAGCTCAATGCCAAAAAGTGCACTGTCATCCCCTTTGGTAAAAACTCTGTACCCATGAACTACCACATAAATGGCAGTCTACTTAATGCCGAATGTGTGATAAGAGACCTTGGGACTCAGGTGGACAGAAGTCTCTCCTTTGATAATCAAATTACTACAGTAGTCAGGAAATCCTTCTATGTGGCACACCTCATCACAAAAGGGTTCTCATCCAGGAAAAAGAGGTTATTGTTACCCTCTACTCGGCACTCATTAGACCCATTATAGAGTACAACTCACCTTTTGGAATGTACCTCACAAGACATCTGCAGCAGCTGGAAAGGCCACAGAAGTACCTCACAAAGAGGATTACTGGCCTCAAACAGATGCCCTACACTGACCATCTCAAAAAAATCCAGCTTTACTCTGTAGCATATCGCCTACTCCGAGGAGATCTCTACCTAACATATAAAGCTATGTTAAACCCAGAGCTGTTGGACATGCTACACCTAAAGAAATCCCAATCCTTCCCAGCTACATGCTCTAGGGACCTAAACCTTGCCACCACAATAAACAGGACATGCTGGAGGGATAGATTCCTGTCCCAGAGACTTCCTATACTCTGGAACAAGCTACCCATCTATGTCAAGCAAAGTTCCTCTTTGGCACTCTTCAAGAAAAATCTTGATGAGTAGATGGGAAATAGGAAATACACCCCAGGGATCACTTCTGTGGCTCTGCTCGACAGGGGCACAGGAAATTAACTTTCTTGGTGGTGTAAGCCAGGGAACCTTGTTGGCTAGGCTTACTTAGGCCCTTGGGCCGATAGACTAGTACCTACCTATGAACCTATAACAGGAGGATCAACAGGCAGGTGTGCTGAAATGGCAGGATTAGGAAAGGCTACAGGCTAATAACTCACATAAATATTATAAAACTCGAGAAACATTAGCCCTGAATGGGTGCTGATTATGTTGTTGGCTCCAACTAGAAAACTTCTTCCATTTGCTAATATATGATTTTCTAAGGTACCAACTAGAAAACCTTTTCCATTTGCTAATATATGATTTTCTAGAAGCACGCTTTCTTGCTTCCCTTATTACCTGCTGCACACCCTCAGTAAATAGGTGGCTGAAAGGAATTAAGACCCTATCATCCAGGCAGTCAGCTGAAGTTGATTTGGGTCATGGTGTATCAAATACCCCTGGTTTTGTGTGAGTGGATCCCTTCTGCAAGGAAGCTTGTGGTAATTGCCTCTTGCCATTTCTAAAAGAAGGGAGGACCAAAGTTACCTAGGCCAGAAGGGAATCACTTCAATGATCTTGGAGAATTATTTTTGAATCTTCACAGGTACCCTTGGACATCAGTGAAAAGGGTGGAAAACCATACAGAAAGATTCTCATCCAAGGAAAGGAAAAGGCATCTGTCTTCTAGGCCTCCTTCGTGCATGGAGTCTTGGAGCACAGTCTTGCCACTTGATTGTGCAGAGTTGAGGCAAAGAGGTCTGCTTGAGGAATTCTACACAGATAGATGGAATCTTGTAAGACCTTCTAATCTAGCTTCCAATCGTGAGAGTCAGCCCTTGTCTTGTTCAGCTTGTCTGCCACAAAATTTTGGAATGATGGAATGTAGGGTGCCTGTAGAGTGAGATTGTGCTATGAAGCTATATCCCAAGGTAACAAGCCTAGTCTGTGTTGGGGGTGTGGTTAAGACCAGGTTCCCCCTTCCTAACTTATGTACCATGACGGTGATACTGTCTGTAACAACCTGAAGAGGTCAAGGGAAACAATGATGATTCAGAGCTTCAGTGCCTTGATCAGGGCAAGCATCTCATTTACATTCATGTGCTTGGGTCTGTCCTTGGTGTGCCATACACCTTGTACTTTTTATCCCTTTTGAAAATGCTCCAAAACCAAAATCCAAGGTGTCTGTAGTGACTAACTGCTTTGCAGCATGGAGGAAGAAGGGATGGTCAGTATTTAGGGAAATTTACTGTCTGCACCAAGTTATTTCTCTTCAGACAAACTCCAGCAGTGAAATTTAAAAAGACATGCTGGTGCTGGGACCAAAGATGCACTACAAAAGTAATTTACAGGGCACAGTGCAATGAATGTGATGCATTTTACGTGGGGAAGACTGTAAATGAACTTAATCATATGATTTTATGTCATCTGGTAGACATCTGCTCTGGATGTAAAAATAATCACGAGCCAAGCACCTTGCTTTGCATAAAAGACACGCAGGTTTTAAGTTCCAGATACTGGATCACATAGATATGGATGATCTTGAAGGAGACATCCTGAATATGCTGGAAAAAACGCGAACTCATGTGGCAATTAAAGGTGAACTCTTTCAGGAAGCCTGGACTAAACTACTACTGTTCCCTTAAAAGTGTACTGGAACTTAGAAAATTGCCACATTGTTTACGACTAACTTTATTTTATTTTATTTTTCCAGTTGGTTTTAAAATACCATGCTAAATAATTTTTAATAGAAATGTATATTTTGTTTTTATCATCGTACATTTTTTCCTTTTTTTATTCTTTTTTCACTTTATTTGAAATAATGTTTAATAACAATACTAGCTAATTATACAATAATATTTTTGTAGATAGTTTTTTAGAGTTCTTGTACACAGACCTGAAGAAGTGTAGAAGGACGAAATGGATCTTTGTTAACAATAGGTTATGGAAATAGAAAATGGTTTGGTTTGCACTCTGGAATTTTTGCATGCAAAATGTATACATTTATCTAGCGAAAAACAAAAAAACGACAGAGAGAACCGGAGCAGTGCGTACTTTATTCAAACAAATTAAGCACTTTCGTCAGTGGTGTCCCTGATTTCATCAGAATAAAGCACTGTTAAAATCACACATTATTTAAAAAATTGTGTAAGTCACATGTTTTTAATCAACTCCACTCTTTACAAACTTAAACAGCCATCATTTAAAAACATATTCTCCACATTCTATCTACTTCTTAACATGAAAATAAAAACATTTCATTTTTTTTTCTACAATTCAAACCATAAGACATAATTTAAAAGGGCCAAGTCTAACTTTAATTTTAATACACTTTTAACAGAAATCATCTCATTCAGGCCAGGGGGGACAGCTGCATTATATCTTAGTTGCCATCTCAATTCCTTATATTCTAAAAACAAGTCAGCAGGTTCCCCTCTTGACCTCAGATCTGCTCTATCAACCACTGTATATTTGAAATTGTGGTTTGGGAAACTTGTTATATGTCTTGCCAGGGCATTCTTTTCATCACATCTAAAAATGTCACATTGATGCTGATATATTCTCTTTCTAAACGTGCCCTTAGTCTTCCCTATATAGAACCTTTTACATTCTTGGCAAACAGCCATATAGACTACTCCTGAACTGTAACAATAAAATTTAAACATAATACTCACAAGGTCATCAGTTCCAATTTTAACTTCTTTTCCTTCCAAGATATACCTAGACTGGGGACACTGCCTACACTTGTGCATGCCCCCTTCATTTATAACTGGGCCCCCTCTTTCAAGCAATGTTTTGAAACACAGATCTTTTTTATAAACTATGGCAGGTTTTCACCAACTTTCTGTAATATATCAAAATCAACTTCAAAAATATTCCAATTATGTTTAATAATTTCTCTCACACCTTTAGAACATGTATTATATGGCAAAACCAGGGATCTTTGAAAGCCTTCCTGTGTATATGGTACAGCCCTATCCCCTAGTTGAACCATCGGTGCCACCTCAGTGCATCTTAATAAAGGTTCAAAAATTCCATCTCTTCTTTTACTTTTAACCTCCTCCTCTATAACCTTGTTCAACAAAAAATGGGTATAACCCATCCTCTCCAACATGGCCCGCAGGACCTCACATTCACTGAAAAACATATCTTCACTACTTATCATACAGGCAAATCTAACATATTGCCCTTTAATCAGGGACCTTTATTGATGGAAGGGGGGCCCACTACTAAAATGAAGTAGTGAGTTTGAATAAGTATGCTTCCTGTATATGGAAGATTCAAATTTCTTTGATGCCCCGTTTTTTAATATAGTGACATTCAGATAATGGACCCTCTCATTGTTAACCTCCATGGTAAAAAAAAAAAAAAAATGGTGCTGGCATTTATATATCAAAAGAATTGATCTAACTTCTCCTGAGAGTCCTTCCAAAATATAATGATGTCATCCAAAAACAGCCATACATCACCCAGCACCTTGAAAATTCAGAGTTAAAGACCACCATGTTCTCCCATTGAGCTAAAATTATGCTGGCAAACACTGGGGCACACACGGCCAACACGGCCAACCCCTTCTTTTGTTTAAATAACTGGTTCTCAAAAATAAAAAAGTAATTTTCAAGGATGGCCTCCAATAAAGCTCTAACAGTAGAAACTTTTGTCATGTTCAAACCCTGAATTACTGCACAGAAAGTCATAAAACATTTCTAGTCCTTCCCCGTGTGTTGTAACGGAAAACAAATCCATCACGTCAATCATGACAAATAACAGCTGGTCCAAATATAACTGGGAGGTGACCTCAGATAAAAAATCCCAGGAGTCCTTATAAATATGACTGAATTCACTCAAAGACTTCTTGACTTGAAAGTGGACATACTTGGCTAGCAGAAATGTCTTAGATGCCTTAGCATCCACAATTGGTCTTAATGGGGGGTCATTAATGCTTTTGTGCACTTTCAGAATTCCAGATATGATGGGGGTTCTTGGATATGTCACTTTCAAAAACTCATGTTCTGATAGACACATTTGGTCAATGAACAATAACTCATCCAGTAAGATGTCTATCCTTTGATATGCTATATTTCTCTTGTTGACAGAAACTTCCTCATATATGTCTGTGTAAAGTATAGCAAACATGTTACTTATATAGTCATTAATGTCCATGAGAACCAATTCCACACCATTATCTGGTTTCATGAACCTCAAATGCTTCATGACAACTATACCTCTGAATAATTTGTTTTGAAAAGAATTCAAATTAAAAAGAGGGGGACCTCGAGAAGAGTAAAAGGCTCCAATGTCTTTTCACACATCTTTTCAAATATATTGACCAGGGGGTGCAAAGGGGGATTAAACATACTAGGACGTCTAATTAGGGGTTTGATGGAGACAAAATTTTGATAGGTTTGTTATATATTTATATATATATTTTTAGATTGCCAAATGGTCTAAGGTTTATATACTTCCAGTCATGTAGTATATTGGCTTGGATAAAATTACAGACTTAATAATCTGGTTAATAAGAGGTACCACATCATTATTAATTTTTATTTAAAGAACATAAAGATTGTATTATTATGACAGCTACTAACTAGGGCAGGACCAGCTCGAATGTCACACTGATGGGGGATGGGAATGTGAATTTAACATGTATACCGATACACTGTGTTTTACAGCACAATAAACCACTCCCTTTCCTGATAAAAAGTATATATATATATATATATATATATATATATATATATATAGTTAGAAGGCTCATGATGAAACTATCACTTTGTTGATTTTGTTTTACTTGGAGCGCTTGTCTATGTACTTAATAAAGGATTTTTGACTGAAAACAGACTGTCTACCCCGCTTGGATTACTTTTGAATACTTACTCTCTATAATATTTAAAATTATAGTTTTTATTATTTTTTTACTTAGAATTTGCTACTTCTACTACCATTATCTGATCTTAATAATATACCATGATTAACTAGATATATATGAATTGAAAATCTTCCGCAGAGAAGTTTCTTACACTGTTTTGTTTTTGGACCCACTATACTTATTTAGTGGGTTCTTTGAGATTTTGGGGGTGCCACAGAGATTACTTTTTTTTAAAGTACAACAAAACAATACATTTTTAATGTGGAAAGTTCTTCCTGAAATGGAACTTATCTGCCCAGCAAAAGAACAGCACAAGCTAACAGCTGATCCTTGAAAGCCAACAGAGGACCTCTCTCTTCAACTGCAGGAAAACTCTGAAGGGCTTGGTGCACAAACCTATCTTTTTAAACCACTTCAACAAGATCTAACTAAAGGTTTGGCTGCATGGAAAGAGCCCTGAAGTTTTGGAAGCTGGACTGCTTTTATATCCTATGCAGGATATAACCCCATATAACTAAGGCTACAGCAGCAGTGACCAATATGAAGAAGATATACTTATACTGGATAAGAAGATATGTAACTGCTCTATTCCTGCCTCATCCATTACCTAAACTCAATCCTTCCAGTTCATTTACTCACAATTTCCTTTCTTACTCAAACTCCCAAATGAACATCTTATCTAACACTTCCTCCTCTCATCTTTCAATTCCCTCCTCCCTCCCTCACCCTTCTCTCACTGGTCTCCACTCTCCCTCTACTTCACCAAACTACCTTCCTCCTCTCCCCCCCCCTCCTTTTTCTTACCATTCCTCCCTCTCCCTCTACAATACCAAACTTACTTCTCATGACCACTAATTCTTACTAAACCTCACACACTTCTTTCTCATACCCTTACCGCACTGCCATCTTAAACCCTTTCCTCTATGCCTTCACATTAACCTTTATTTCACTGTTTCCACTTCTTGACCACATAAAGACTCAATTGATACACTCATTTACTTTTGAGTATAACAGCTTGTTATTCTCTCCTGCCAATCACTGTAGTATGCTTTGTATGACGTAGACATATTAGATTTCTTTAATGAACCTTAATTTATAATATGAAAGTTTTCTTTTTGTTTTTCCAGTAAGTTTTTGTATCTTCTGTAATTTTAATCTCTATATCCTAAAATACTTCTTATGTAAAACATGTTTTAACTTTTTACTCAATATGAAATCTTCTTTATTGGAAACAGGAACACAAGTGCTTTCACGTAGCTATACTACGCTTCTTCAGGTGTAATAAAGCATTAAAACAGATGAGCTTATATACAAAACACCTGAAGAAGCGTAGTATAGCTACGTGAAAGCGCTTGTGTTCCTGTTTCCAATAAAGAAGATTTCATATTGAGTAAGAACTTTTGTGTGGTGACTCCAGTGGATCTTGTGTTACTAAGTTTCTCCAGTTTTTCCAAGGGGAGTCTTTGTTTTCCTGCTACAGTTCTTGGATTTTTACTTTTTTTATGTTTTAACTTTTGTTTAGTTTTGTTTTCTATGTAAATTCCCTGGAGCTTTTCTCCCCGGGACTCCACTGAGAATGGGCTAGCCTGGCCCAGTGGACTTTCCCAGTAAACAGATGTCAATAAATAAATAAATAAATATACAGAATTCCATTCCCTGATATTAAAACTTCAATAAATAAATATACAGAATTCCATTCCCTGATATTATTCCACTATCAGTTCCATTTATCCCTTCACATAACTCAGCTACACATAATGCTGGTCTTATCAACAATCTATGAACTGTGAATCCATAAACTACATTTTTTATAAAATGCAATTCTACTAAATGCTGTCAGTAAACTGTGATTCAGCAAAATATGATTTCTTGACTTACCTTGCTAAAAAAATAAAAAAAAGTCACTTTATAAAGGAAGCTTACAAGGGAAACAAGTATACTACTATGACAGATTACAATTTCTTTGTATGCTCACTTCAAGCCCTACCAAGAAAGGTTGACAAATGTGCAAAATCCATGAACATTTACAGTCGTTTTTTTTTTTTTTTTGGCCCAGTTTCCAAAATTTGCTGTCCTAGAATGATAACTGAGCTTAATTCATGTGGATATGAGCCAGTCAAATCAAATTCATGGGGGATGTCATGTTATACAATGACCAACAATGTGATAATGCACAACTTGCCTATGCATCTTTAGAGAGAATGAGTCCTTAGGTTGGAGGGAATGTATATTCTGCAATTCAAATGATCAGCAAACATGGGGAGCATGGCAAGTGTTTATTCAAGATGTTAGAAATTAAGGATGAATTGTGCTTCCACATATTCTTGTGCCTACGGGCAAATTCCAGGGCATGTGGCTTGACTTTGCTAACTCGGGAACTCTCAAAATCGGCTTGCGTGGCCTGTATCCACATTTCTGATGATGAAGGGGGTGTTCAATATCCTTCATACACAAAGAAAAATGCCCCATCTAAAGAGTGTGCTACACTATATAAAGCAGAGTGCACCTTAATTCAGGTAAAAGGTGGACATGGGAAGGGTCAAAATCAATGTACAAATTCTTAAATACTCACGAATGACAAAGCAATGGATTGGCAAAGTACAGTTGTGTACACTTACCATAAATGTAGATGTTCGAGTGTCTTCACTGTTGCAGTCATCACTGTAGGATTCTTCCTGCCGGCAGCCAGCCCTCGGTCGGCCAGAATCCCAAAGTCTGGGTCCGGCGTCGGCTGTTCAGTCATCCTCCCTGACGTCAGAGCGCCAGGGGTACAAAGCTCCCAGCCGACGCCATGTTCTCCAGTTTTTCTTGCCCCAGATGTCAGGTGCCCAAAAGTAAAGGCTAAAAGTAAGGTACAACAAACCTCATACCCGTAGCAAATACACCTCAGAAGAAGGGTGAAGCAGGGAACCACACTAATGAAAGAATAAGAGGGGACAGGGGGGTGGGTAACCCAGACTGCAACAGTGAAGACACTCGAACATCTACATTTATGGTAAGTGTACACAACTGTACTATGTTCATCGTGTTTCACTGTTGCAGTCATCACTGTAGGGTTGAATCCCAAAGCTGAGATAAAGGGTGGAGGTTATTGAGTAGAAGGGGCTGCTAGAAGGCCTTGCAAGACTGCAGAAGCAAAGCCTGCCCTGGACTTAGAATAAAGAGGCAGATTATAGTGCTTACAGAAAGTATGCACTGAACTCCAAGTTGCAGCTTCCAAAATATCTTTGGTAGGTACTCCCCTGAGAAAAACAGCAGAAGTAGCAGCAGCTCTGGTGGAGTGAGTCCTGATTTTTCCTGGGATTTGCTTTCCATGATGAGAGTAATAAAATCTGATTCCATGAGCAATCCATTTAGAAATGGTCGGTTTTGAAATAGCCTTGCCTTGGGAATTTGCTGCATAAGAAACAAACAGTTGTTCTGTTTTTCTGATATCCTTGGTTCTGTCCAGGTAAAAACGAAGCTGCCTGTGCACATCCAAAGAATGCAAGATCCTCTCCCCCTTATTTTGTGGATTAGGGAAAAAAGTTGGCAGGTGAATAGTTTGGTTTAAAGCAACTTTAGAAACCACTTTAGGCATGAAAGTAGGGTTAGTCCTTAAAGAAACCCTGTCTTGATGAAAAATAATGTAAGGTTCCACAGCCATAAGTGCTTGTAACTCCGAGACTCTCCTGGCTGAAGTCAAGGCCAGTAGGATAGCGGTCTTCCATGATAAATACTTTATATCAGATGTGGCAGCAGGCTCAAAAGGAGGCAGAGTAAGTTTTTCCAGAACATAGTTGAGGTCCCAGGCAGGTATGGGTGGTGTCCTAGGGGGCCTTAAATTCTTTGCTCCTCTGAGATATATTGTTTCAGAAGTGGATGTGAAAAAATTGGAGGATCTGTATTGTAATGTGCAGAGATAGCTGAGGCATGTATTTTTATGGAGGAAAAGGATAAACCCTTATGTAACATGTCTGTCAGGTAATGTAAAATCAATGGAATATTAGGAATGAGAGGATCTGAATCCTGAGCATGCATCCAGGTGCAAAATCTCTTCCATTTACCTTCATAAGATTTTCTAGTGCTAGGCCGTCTGGCTTCTAAGATAACATCCATGACCTGTTTGGAAAGGGTAGGATTAATCATAGACCCTGAATACGCCAGGCTGCCAGGCTGAGAGTTTTGATATGAGAGTGCAGAACCTGGCCCTGGTGTTGGGACAAAAGATTTGGAATCTGAGGTAGAATCCAAGGAGGCTCCTGGGATAGATTCATCAGTGTTGAGTACCAAAATTGTCGAGGCCAATTTGGGGCCAGTAAAATCATCTTGGGTTTGTCCTGTTTTATCTTTAATAACACCCGTGGAAGAAGAGGTAGAGGAGGAAAGGCATACCCTGAGAGGTTCCTCCAACTGAATGAGAGAGCATCCACTTTCC
The DNA here is from genome assembly GCF_019279795.1 of Protopterus annectens. Lineage (NCBI taxonomy): Eukaryota > Metazoa > Chordata > Ceratodontiformes > Protopteridae > Protopterus > Protopterus annectens. Next base: position 1,648,222,529 of record NC_056731.1, on the reverse strand, counting down.
ATGCTAGTTTGTGATATGTCCTTGTGCAAAAAGTCTGTAACTGGTAGTTGAGGGGAGATGCAAATAGATCTATGTCCGGGCAGCCCCAGGCTTCTGTAATCATCTTGAATATTTGGGTGTCTAGCATCCACTCGTGTGGGTCTGACAGGTTCCTGCTCAAGCTGTCTGCCAGAGTATTTTGTTTCCCTGGCAGGAACTGAGCTTGTAGGTCCACTTTGCAAGCTAGTGCTGTGTTCCACAGAGTCATGGCTAGTCTGCAAAGGGGGTAGGAGTGTGAACCCCCTTGTGTTGTCTGTCCATATCAGTAGTTGCCCTGGCTGTAGAAGATCCCTGAAAGCCAAGAGGGCATTCTGCACAGCTAACATCTCTTTTAAATTGATATGTAGGTGCTTCTGATCCTCTGTCCAAAAACCTTGCAGGCCTTTCCCCTGCAAGTGGGCTCCCCATGCGTAATCTGAGACGTCCATGGTTAACACTTGGTAGGCTGGAGGCAGACTGAAGGTTTTCCCTTTGTTTTGAAGACATGCCATGGCCCACCAATGGAATTCCTTTTGCAGGCAAGGCAAGACAGCAATCTGGGTGTCTAGACTGTGACAATGCTGGGACCATACGCTTTTTAGGTACCATTGTATCTTTCTCATATGCAGTCTTGCATATGGTATGAGAAGGATGCAGGAGGCCATGTAACCCAAAGCCTGCAGGAATTTCCTTGCAGTTAGCTGAGACATTAACGCCAGGGTTTTGAAAGTTGAAGCCAGCTGAAGTTGTTTTTCGGATGTCAGGAATGCCATCTGGGTTGTTGTGTTTAAAAGAGCACCCAGGAAAGTTATCTGTTGTGTGGGTGTCAAATTTGACTTTTTTATGTTCACAGTGAATCCCAGGTACTTGAGTAGATTCTGAACAAATTTCAGGTGCTGGAGTAAGACATCCTTGCTGTCTGCTTGAATAAGGCAGTCGTCCAGATAAGGGTAAATTTGAATTCCCCTGAGTCTGCAGTAAGCTACTACTGATGCCAGGCACTTGGTGAAGACCCTGGGCGCAGTAGACAAGCCAAAGGGCAGCGCAAAGAATTGGTAATGTTTCGAGCCTGCCTTGAACCTGAGGTATCTTCTGCACTCCTGTCTGATAGGAATGTGTAGGTAAGCCTCCTTTAAATCCAATGTCACCATCCATGCATTTTTGCTCAACATTGGCAGGAGCTGCTGCAGGGTAAGCATCTTGAACTTTGGTATCTCCAGGAAAGTATTTAAGACTGACAAATCCAGGATGGGTCTCCAAGAATTTTGTTTTCTGGGAACTAGAAAGAGTCTTGAGTAAAAGCCTTGCCCCGTCTCTGATTGTGAAACCAGTTCTATGGCCCTCATAGCCATGAGGGATCCCACCTGGTTTAATGCCTCTGCCCATTGGTGTTTTGGTAGGTCTGGCCATCCATTTGGTCTTGGCAAGGTATGAAAGTGGAATTTGTAACTTCTTGAAACTACATCCAGAACCCAATTGTCTTGGGTTATGTAAGTCCAATTTCAGTGAAAAAGAGAGAGTTTTCCTCCTAGAGGGGCTTCCAGGAGAGAGGTTCCTGGAGCCATGCAGGGGGAGTCATTGAACCTGTTTCCTATAAGATTGAGGTCTGTCCTCTCCACCCCATGGGGGTGGAAGCACTCCACTGTCTAGGTCTGTGCTTGGGCCCTCCCTCTGGGGCGCCTATATCTACCCCTCTGAGGCCTGTCCGAGCTGGGAAAGGACCAATTTTTAGTTGGCAAATTTCTGCTAAATCTTGGGGGCTGAACTTGTAAGAAATCCTTAACCGTTTGCATGCATTTTGCCTTATCCTCCATTTTCTTTATCACCTCTTCAGCCTTAGACCCAAACAAAATATTATGCTGAACAGGAGCATCCAGTAACTTTGCTTTCACTTGATCAGGCAAATTTTGTTCCTTTAACCAAGTATGCTTTCTAATGACCGTGCCAGTGGCAGCTGCCCTGTATGAGGCCTCCAAAGCATCAAAACCACAGTGTAAGGTATGTTTCCCCACCTGCTCAGTAGCATGCATCAAATCGTGTAATTAATTATTATCTGCACATGCAGAAATGGTACCTAGTTTTTGTTTCATAACAGACAGAAGAAATTGCTGATACTTCAGCATATGAAATTGACAATTCAAAGCCCTAATGGATAAAGTAGCAGAAGTGTACACTTTTTTGCCCCATCTCTCCAAAGCTCTAGAATCCTTATCTGACGGAATAGGGTTCTTAGCAGTAGCAGCCTTAACACCCTTAGGACCCTGAGAAATGGTTTTTGGATCAGCAGTAGGGTTTTTATAAAGAAAGTGGTGGGAGTCAGGGACTCTGTAATATCTATCAGGCTTTGCAGTGGCTGGAAGAAAGGAGTCAGGAGTTAAATTAGCCTCAGAAAAGACATCATCCACAATATCCAAAAGAGGAGGAATAGCCAGGGGTCTGTGTTGGGGAAGAAGAAGGAAATCCCTAAGCCTTATCTTAGATTCAGAGTACTCCTGTCCTTCCCAGTGAAAATGTTCCCTCATGTCATGTAAAGTTTCCCCAAAAGAAAAATCCTCAGGGGGAGAAGCTGAAGGAATGGATTCCTCAGCATCAGAATCCTCATAAGGAGGGAAAGTATAATCCTGTTCAGAGGAAGACACTGAAGAGATAGATGCCTGATCAGAGGATTCACAGTCCATTTCTTGTCTTGGCCTTTTGTCTGGAGGGGGATGTGAACCCCTCATCATAGTTAGTAAGTCCTCCGCCATTTTAAGCATTTGTTTTTGTGATTTAGGTCCCGGATCAGAGGAGGCCTGGGCTTGAGTCTTTGTTTTAGAAGGAGTCTTTGCCTTTGTCTTTGCCTTTATCTGAAGCTGCGTAGGCCTGAAAACCCTCTTGGAAGCCGGTACCTGCACAGCGGCTCCGGACCCATCCGAGGGAGCATTGTCCGAAGGTCCTGCACCTGGAGTACTCAAAGGCCTAGTTAGCTCCTCGTGGGAGTCCATTTCGGCAAGTGGTTCTGAAACAGCCGACGACAGGGGCTGCGAAAGCGCCTCACTGACGACGGCTGAACCTGCAGCTGGCTCTGTTTGTAAACCGTCGTCTGATTTGGACCTCGGAGGCCTGTCCTTATCCTTGCGCCTTTTGTGAACTCCAGTAGTCGGAAGCGTGTCCGACGACATATTGTAATTAAATCGCCTGCCAAAGTAGTGAAAAGCAAAATCGTATCTCCGCTTTATAGTACGTTGATTAAATCTAGCACAAAACCGACAACTAGCTACATCGTGGTCAGGGCCTAGACAAGGAATAGAGTAAGAGTGGAAATCCTTATGAGGTATTTGCTTCCCACATGAAATACAATTATTAACTTTTTCTGACATCGGACTAGAGCAAGAAAAAAGTTTCCCCAATGGGGTACTTAGCTTTGAGAAGAAGAAGAAAGTCTTTGGAATGAAGCACCAAAAATATCAGATGTCAGCCGACCGGCACTTGCGAACTGCTTCCACCGCACGGCAAGAAAGACTGGAGAACATGGCGTCGGCTGGGAGCTTTGTACCCCTGGCGCTCTGACATCAGGGATGATGACTGAACAGCCGATGCCAGACCCAGACTTTGGGATTCTGGCCGACCGTGGGCTGCCTGCCGGCAGGAAGAACCCTACAGTGATGACTGCAAAAGTGAAACACGATGAACATCTGAAATGTTTTTTTTGGGCTGGTCAGATTTCATCCTACTGGCCCAGTCCCCAGTACCTCATGTCCACACTGGGTCTACTTGCCATTCTCCTACCCCTTGACTACTTCCATATTGCTGGGGCCACTCATGGATCCTCAGGGCATCCTGGCAGCATGACCATCTGTTTTTTTTTTAATATATTCCCTACCCTCTTCCCTTTCCCTGTCCATACACTCATCGACAACATCCAAGGGCAATTCCCTTTTTTGGATCACATCTCCCCCTACAGAGGGTCATCAAATCCTCCCACCCAGGATGGGCACACCTATCCTTCTCTGCTGCTCTGTAAGTCCCAGAGCTTTCTCTCTCTATGCCACCTAATCAACTGGTCAATTGAAATCTTGTACAAACTGAGGAAGGGACAACATAGGCTTTTACAACAAACTTGTAAGCACATTAAGGTACAGACAATCAGAGACATCTTGAATCTGAAAATACTTTCAAAAAACTGACTGTAGTAGAAGATTATATATTTTCTTTAGATACAAAAGCAATGCTAGTGGCTCTTTCCCTCTGAATGTTGCAGTAAACCAGTTTCAGTAAGGATTCCTCTTATTTTCTAAGACTTTCCAGCTAACCATCTTTCCTCCTATCTGTAGCTTTGAATGGTTCCACAAGGACATTCAATATGTATACTGCATGTTAAGTAGTGCTGTGGTGTTTTTCAGGATGACCACAGACCAGTGGGTGCAAAGCAGTGTATATATCCCCTATGAATATAACCTAGTAGGTGTAAGCCAACCCATAAGCAGCAGTATTAGCAGAGTACAGTCCATCCAGTGTGCCCCAGAAAGTTGATTTATCAATGAAATGATTAATGGTTTGCTGCAAAGTACAGTAAATGAAAACACTACTAAGTTATAAAACTCCAGACCCTCACTTATGGATAGTAGAGTGGCCCAGCAGAAGCATCCTGGACCCACAACTCAAAGATTATTGATTCAAAACAATGACACCTCTGCTATGTAACTAAGTTGAACCTTTTGGTTGGGCACTGAAATTCTAAGAATAGGCATGTGGGTTTAAGACATGGGGGGGGACTATTCATTTAATCTGTCAGTTAGCACTAAGGACTAAAGCAAGGAGTTGTTATTGAGCTGCTTCCTGTAATCCATGGTTTGATTCCTTGATTCCGATCAGCCTCCATTTCTCTACTTTGTCATTTAACTAGACAGTGCTCTGGGCTAAATGAGAAACTGGGTTTGGCTCCTCAATGGTCTCCAGGACAGTATGTCTAGTAACTAACTATGAACCAATGAACCTTTCTAGGAAGGAGTCAGAATTTTCTGCCTTACTTTTTTGTTTGTTTACCTTCTCAGATTTACTGGATGGTAAGCTTTTTAACTGTCACAAGCCATTTGGAGGATAGCTGAAGGACGCATAACAGCAAGTAAACAGAAAAGTACAGTTGTGTACACTTACCATAAATGTAGATGTTCGAGTGTATTCACTGTTGCAGTCATTACATTTGGGTAATCTGCTGGCAGGTTGCCCTCAGTCGGCCTGAATTCCAAAGTCTTGTGTCCTGCGTCAGTTGCTGTCCTCTCTTCCATGACGTCAGGTCGTCAGGGGTATAAAACATGCAGCCGACGCCATTTTCTTTAGTTTTTCTTGCCCCAGATGTCAGGTGCCCCCAAAAAGGTAGCAACAATATATATATATAAAAAAAAAAATAAATATATATATATATATATATATATATATATATACATGCATCAATATAAACTTTACCTTCATCTACAAGCAAATACACCACATAGGTTGTAGAAGATAGAGAAGGAAAAGATAAACTCCAGAATGACAGGGGGATGACGGGCGGGTAACCTGGACTGCAACAGTGAATACACTCGAACATCTACATTTATGGTAAGTGTACACAACTGTACTATGTTCTTCGTGTTTCACTGTTGCAGTCATTACATTTGGGTAGAATCCCAACGCTATGGTTGGGAGGCTGGAGCTAAACAGCATTAGGTGTGGCTATAAGGCCCTGAAGCACTGCAGTGGCAAAGCCTGCTCTGGACTTAGAGTAGAGAGGCAAATGGTAATGCTTTGTAAAGGTGTGAACAGAACTCCAAGTAGCAGCCTCTAGAATGTCTTTGGTTGGTACTCCTCTGAGAAAGGCTGCTGAAATAGCTGCAGCTCTGGTGGAATGAGAACTAATGCCCTTGGGTACAGGTTTATCATGGTGTAAGTAGCAGAAACGGATGCAGTGGCTTATCCATTTTGGAATTGTCTGCTTTGAAATAGCCTTTCTTTCTGATCCTGCAGCATATGACACTAGTAATTGCTCAGTTTTTCTTAGACCTTTAGTCCTGCTCAAGTAGAATCTTAGATGTCTGTGTACATCCAAGGAATGCAGAATTCTCCCCCTTTGTTCTGTGCATTTGGATAAAAAGTTGGCAGACGAATTGTTTGGTTAAGAGCCACACTGGAAACCACCTTAGGCATAAAAGTAGGATTTGTCCTCAGAGACACCCTGTCTGGGTAAAATATGATAAAAGGCTCTACAGCCATGAAGGCCTGTAGCTCTGAAACTCTTCTTGCTAAAGTAATTGCTAGTAACAGAGTGGTATTCCATGATAAGAACTTTACATCAGCGATAGCAGCTGGTTCAAATGGAGGCAGGGTGAGCTTTTCCAACACATAATTGAGGTCCCATGCAGGTAATGGTGATCTTCTAGAGGGCCTTAAATTTTTGGCTCCTCTAAGACACTGCTTTAGTAAAGGATGAGAAAAGAGTGGTGGCTCTGTGTTGTAAAATCCTTCAAAAAGGTCTCACAGAGACGGATAACTGGTGCCAGAGCCATGGTCTAAAGCTAAATGCCAAAAAGTGTATAGTCATACCCTTTGGCAAAAACAATGTGCCCACAAATTACCACATAGGCGGTAACCCATTAGGTACAGAGAAAGAAATTAGGGATCTGGGGACCCAAGTTGATAACAATCTCTCCTTTGACAACCACACTGCCAAAGTGGTTAGAAAGACCTTTTACATAGCCCACCTCATCATGAAAGGATTCACATCTAGATCAAGAGAGGTAATCGTGCCCCTTTATTCATCCCTCATCAGGCCCATCATAGAATACAATGCCTCTTTTGGGATGTACCTTACCCGACACCTGCAGCAATTAGAAAGACCCCAAAAGTACCTCACCAAGAGGATCAAGGGACTCAAACAGATGCCATATGCTGCTCGGTTAAAAAACCTCCAGCTCTACTCAGTTGCATACCGCCTACTTCGAGGCGATCTATGCCTGACATATAAAGCTATGTCCAATCCAGAATTAATGGACATGCTCCACCTCAGTAAATCTAAATCCCTTAGAGCCACACACACGAGGGACTTGAACCTCAGCACTGAAATAAATAGAACTTGCTGGAGGGACAGATTCATAACCCAGAGGCTCCCTTCGCTCTGGAATAGAATTCCAATTCATGTTAGGCAGAGCACCTCACTGAATCTCTTCAAGAAGAATCTTGATGAGTGGATGGAGGATCGTAGGTTTGTCCCGGGGATTACTTCCGTGTCACTATTAGACAGAGGCACAGCAAACTAAACCTTAAAAAGGGCACAGTATACTCAAATCAAGGGGTGGCGTACGCCAAACAAAATCGGGCTAGGCTTATAATTGCCCCAGGGCAGATAGCCTAGTATGAACCTATGAACCTATGAGCCGAAATGGCACAGGCATGGATTTTGATTGATGAGAAAGATAGACCTTTGTCAAGCATCTCAGTTAAGTATTGTAATATCTTAGGAATACTTGGTTCTGCTGTATCAATTCCTTGTGCTTGAGTCCAAGCACAGAATCTCTTCCACTTGTCAGCATAAGATTTTCTAGTACTAGGCCTTGTGGCTTCCAAAATGACATCCATCACAGCTTTACTGAGAGGTGTTGTTTGTATGATTACATGATTAGCCATGCTGCCAGGTTTAGAGTCTGTAGTTGATTGTGCAGGATCTGATTGTTTTGCTGGGACAGTAGTTGTGGTCTTTGAGGCAAGGTCCATGCTGGGTATTGAGACAAGATCCTTAGGATTGGGTACTAGTATTGGCGGGGGCTGTCCGGGGCAATTAATATCATCTTTGGCTTTTCTTGTCTGACTTTTAGGAGGACCTTGGGTAGAAGAGGCAGAGGAGGAAAGGCATAAACTGATAGGTTTTTCCAACTGAAGGATAGGGCGTCCACTTTCCATGCTTGTCTGTGATAAGTCCTTGTGCAGAATCTTTTCAACTGATAATTTTGAGGAGAGGCAAACAGATGTCTGGGCTCCTCCATTTCTCTGTTATCATGCTGAAGACTTGTGGATTTAGTTTCCACTCGTGAGGATCCATAAGGTTTCTGCTTAAATCGTTTGCCAGAGTGTTCTGTTTTCCTGGCAGGAATTGGGCTTGAAAATGTACTTGGTAGGTCAAAGCTGTGTCCCACAGTGTCATGGCTAATCTGCAAAGGGGGTATGAGTGTGTGCCCCCTTGCTTGTTTATATACCACATGACTGTGGTGTGGTGTTGTCCGTCTTTATCAGTAGTTGTCCTGGATGAAGTAAGTCCTTGAAGGCTGTTAGGCCATTTTGAACAGCTAGCATCTCTTTCTGGTTGATATGTAGATGCATTTGATTTGGGGCCCATATGCCCTGAATGCATCTTCCTGCCATGTGGGCCCCCCAGGCATAATCTGATGCATCTGTTGTTAAGGTTTGGCTGGCGGGGGTAGAGTGAAGGTCCGTCCCATGTTTTGGTGACAGGCCTTTGCCCACCATAGAAACTCCTGTTGCAGGCAGGGAATGAGAGGAATCATTGTTTCCAGACTGTGTGAATGTTGACTCCATAAACTATTAGGTACCATTGAAGCTTCCTCATATGCAGTCTTGCATATGGAATTAGTAGGATGCAGGATGCCATGAAGCCCAGAGCCTGCAGAATTTGTCTTGCAGAAGACTGGGTTTTTGTTGCCATCAGTTTGAAGTAAGTATTCAGTTGCCTTTGTTTGTCTGTCATAAGGTAAGCCATCTGGGCAGTTGTATTCAAGCTTGCACCCAGGAATGTTATCTTTTGAGCGGGTACCAGTTGTGATTTCTTTTCATTTATTGTGTACCCTAGGCATGTTAGAAGCCTTTTCACAAACGCCAAGTGTCGAAGAAGAGTGTCCTTGTTCTCTGCTTGAATGAGACAGTCGTCCAAGTAAGTATATATTTGTATACTTCTTTGTCTGCAAAATGCAATTACTGGTGCCAGGCACTTTGTAAAGACCCTGGGCGGAGTAGATAAGCCAAAGGGCAGTACAGAGAATTGGTAATGCATTAAGCCAGCCTTGAATCTGAGGTATCTTCTGCACGATTGTCTTATTGGGACATGCAGGTATGCTTCTTTTAGGTCTAATGTCACCAGCCAAGCATTCTTGTCTAGCATGGGCATAAGGTGCTGCAAAGTCAGCATTCTGAATTTTGGAATGTCCAGGTATGTGTTCAAAATTGACAAACCCAGTATGGGCCGCCAGGCCTTGTCCTTTCTGGGTACCAAGAACAGTCTTGAGTAAAAACCTTGTCCTTTTTCCTATTCTGGTACTGGTTGAATGGCCCCCATATCCATGAGGGATATAACCTGTTTCTGTGCCTCTGCCCATTGATTTGTGGGCAGATCTGGCCAACCGTTTGCCATTGGCAGAGTGTGGAAATGGAATCTGTATCCCTGTGATACTATGTTTAGTACCCACTTGTCCTGGGTTATTAACTCCCAATTTTGAGCAAAAAGTGCTAATTTCCCCCCTAAGGGTGCTGCCAAAAGATAAGTGCTTGATGTAGGCAGAGGGAAGTCATTTGGACTGTTTTCTGTAGGTTTGCTCTTTATCTCCCCCTGATTTGGAGGTAGATGCGTCCCATTGCTTTGACCTGTATGAATCTTGCACCTGGTATCTGGAACCCTTTGGGCATCTGGATTTGTCCCTTTGAGCTCTGTCTGACACAGGAAAGGACCGATTTTTTCTAGGCCAGTGTCTGCTGAATCTAGGTGGCTGCACTTGTAAGAAGTCTTTAACAGTTTGCATAGACTTAGCTTTGTCTTCCATTTTCTTTAAAACCTCTTCTGCCTTAATACCAAACAGAGAATCATGCTGTAAAGGTGCATCTAGCAATTTAGCTTTAACATGATCAGGCAAATTTTGTTCCTTTAACCAGGCATGCCTCTTAATCACAGATCCAGTAACTGTGGCCCTGCAGGAGGCCTCTAAGGAATCAAAACCACATTGCAAAGTATGTTTTCCAACTTGTTCAGCTGCATGCAATAATTCCTGTAATTCTTTCATTTCTGCACATTCTGAAATCAACATCATTTTCTGTTTCAGCAATCCCATAACATGTTGTTGGTACTTAAGCATATGAAATTGACAGTTTAAGGCCCTGACTGCCAAGGTTGCAGATGTATAAACCTTTTTTCCCCATCTGTCTAGTGCCCCTGAATGTCTGTCAGAGGGGGTAGGATTTTTTGCTGTTGAGGCCTTAACTCCCTTTGGACCCTGTGAAATAGTTTCAGGATCAGCAGCAGGGTTTCTAAATAAGAATTTATGTGAGTTAGGGACCCTGTAATATCTGTCAGGCTTACTGGGAGCCGGAGGTAAGGAATCAGGGGTCAAGCTTGACTCCGAAAACACATCATCCTCAATGTCTAAAACAGGGGGAATGGCTAAAGGCTTGTGCTGAGGGAGGAGAAGGAAATCCCTGAGCCTCTTTTTCGATTGTGAGAAGTCTTGACTCTCCCAGTGAAAATGCTTCCTCAAAGTATGCAAGGTTTCTACAAATGAATAATCCTCTTGAGGAGATGCAGATGGAATAGACTCCTCAGCATCAGAATCCTCATAGGGGGGTATAGATAATTCCTGATCAGAAGAGGAATCAGAAGAAATAGAAACCTGATCTGAAGATTCATAATCAGTGTCTTGCCTAGGCCTCTTATCTGGATGGGGATGGGTACCCCTGATCAAGGTAATAAGATACTCAGCCATTTTGATCATCTGTTTTTTAGGCATAGAGGTCTGTGCACATTGCTCAAGCATCGTTTTTTTAGTTTTAGAAGTTGCCTTTGTCTTCGGTTTTGCAGCTGTCGTCGGTTTGATATATAAATGTTGAGGTCTGAATACACCCTTAGAAGCTGGTGCCTGCTCAATGGCTCCGGACCCATCCTAGGGAGACACATCCGTCAGTCCAATACCTTGAGTATTTTGCAGCATGTCGGATTCCACATGGGTGTCAGTAGAGGCCTGCGACTCAAAGGTAGTGGGTATCAGGGGCTGCGAAAGCGCCTCACTGAGTACCGGCGACTGGCTTAGGAGAAGCTTCGTCATCGGTTTTGGATCTCGACTGCCTTTCTCTGTCCTTTTCTTTGCATTTTTTATGTACTCCGGTAGCCGGATTGCTATCCGACGACATTTCTGGGTAGTTAAATCTGTTTCCAAAATACTTAGATGCAAAAATATACCGACGGTTAATACTGCGTTGGTTAAATCTAGCACAAAACCGACGGCCAGGCACGTTATGATCAGGGCTTAGGCAAGGAATACAGTATAAATGGAAATCCTTATGAGGTATTTGCTTCCCACAAGTAATACAATTATTAACTTTTTCTGACATCGGTAAAAAGCAAGAAAAAGTTTCTAACGGGTACTTAGCTTTAGTGAAGACTTCGGTTCTGAAACTCAAACTTGAATATTTCAGTAGTCGGCCGACTGGCACTTGCGAAATGCTTCTGCTTCTGGCACCGTGTGGCAAGAAAGGCTAAAGAAAATGGCGTTGGCTGCATGTTTTATACCCCTGACGTCATGGAAGAGAGGACAGCAACCGACGCAGGACACAAGACTTTGGAATTCTGGCCGACTGAGAGCAACCTGCCAGCAGATTACCCAAATGTAATGACAGCAACAGTGAAACACGAAGAACATCCATCAATTATGGCTAAGTAAATGTAGGCACGTCAGGAGAAGAAGGGCATTCCAAACACTTATTCTCCCTATTAACAAGTGTAGATGCCACCAGGTGTAAGAATGAGTAAAGCTGTGGTCCTAAACATGTTTCATGCTAAGCTCTAACAATCAATGGATAAAAGGGTGCTTTCAAATTCTATGGTGGGGAACTGCATCATTCTATGAGGCCACAGCAGTCTGAGGCTTAAAAATCTTATGTTGGCAGCTCTATTTTGTCAAAACTGACACAGACCCAAGAATAAGAGAGAAAGCTAAAATTTTCAGAAATCATTGGCTACCATCCTCTTGCACAGAGAAATGTTTCAATTGTCAGCATAAAGAAGTACACATATCTCATCAATTAACTGTTGACACCCATGCAGAACAGTGTGTGACTAAAGCCACAGACAGCTGGATGGACAGACTCATTTTCTCCTGATCTACCTTGTGTTGTCTATCTTGAAAATGGAGGGAACTTATGAATATGGTTTACTGGCAAGGCTTTTAAAGGTCTGCAAACTGAATGTCTAGTTATAACCTATGAACTTAAGAATCATCTTGACAGTAGTTCCATGGCCAGCAGGAACACCGAGGTAGACAGAAGACAATCCTGGTTAGTGCTTCTGTGTAGAGGAAAGACAGCAGGTATGTTGGCAATGGTTAAAACCGATGTGAATGTGAGCTGTGCAGCACCTGTGTTGCTCTGATAAAATGGGCTGAGATGTTAAAACCTTTTAAAACTTCCCAGAAATATCTAAATGTATTAAGTCAAAGGCCTTCTCAAAATCAACAACACACCCACTGGTTGATTACAATGAGTCTGGTCCTGCTGGTTAAAGTTAATGGGTGCAATAGGTGATAAGTACTTGCTTCCCTCTCACAAACTTGATTGGGAGTTTGATTAATTGAGCAGTATAAGGTGTAAGCAGCTTCCCAGGATCTTTGCAAATATTCATCCTTTGAGATTTAAGTCAGAAACTGAATGAAAATAATGCACTTGTCACATGTTTACTTAATCTGGGGAATGCAGTTATTATGGATACTTGTAGGGAGCAAAGGAGGTCTCCACAGGAATGCATACATCCGATAAAAGATACAGGGGATAGTCAAGACCATACTTTATAAATTTCAGTATTTAGGCTATCAAAACCTGGTGCTTTCCCATTCTGCATCCTACATGCTGTCACGAGTGACTGGGATAGAAATATATCGTTCTAATATCAGGAGTTTGAAGCAATCAAGTAAGGTCACTATCCAGATGCTTCCTTTGACTTACAGGGTAGCTGATATAGTGCAAAGTTAGAAATAAAATGACTGAAGTATCTGGTTAATTTCAAATGGTCCTATTAGAAGGGATTTATTTTGCATTATTCCGGCTACTGTTCTACACGTGTAACATTGCCTTTCAGTATGTTAAAAATGTACCTGTTTTGATACTAAGATCCCAAATTTACATCACTGCCCTTTTT